>NW_015971537.1:1594635-1794973 GCF_000182565.1 Spizellomyces punctatus DAOM BR117 | reverse complement strand
GCGGCAAGGAAAAGTTTTCAAATCGGCAAAGGCCGAGATGGTTAATTCGGCAAGAAGGGTAAAGAATCACGACCCAGTCGTGGTGACAAGAAAGAGGAGGAAGAAGAGTTTGAGACTGTTCCATTGCAAAAGGATGACGAAGATGATGTGTGGGAGAGCGGGTCAGATATAGATGCTGAGGGAAGCTCTGATGATAATAACTGGGAGAGTGACGAAGAGGACACAGAAGAGAATGAAGTGGACTTTAGTCAGGATGAGGAGAGCGCTGTAGGTGATCAAGGCGTAGAAGACGGCGGATCTGAAAGTGAAGATATGGAGGAAGATGTGAGCCAAGAAGACGAAAGCGAGCAAGAGCAAAACGAGGGTGAGGATTTCAGCACTGACGCGGAAGAGGACGAGGACGATGTAGAAGAAAAGGAGCTAGCTGATAAAATCAAGGCAGCCAACAGAAAGGGCAAAAAATCTGGTGGATTTCAATCTATGGGTCTGAGTTACCCCGTCTACAAAGCCATTGGACACAAAGGCTACAAAGTTCCAACACCCATACAGCGACGATCCATCCCCGTTATCATGGAAGGCCGTGACATTGTGGCGATGGCAAGGACAGGGTCCGGTAAAACGGCAGCGTTCGTCATCCCCCTTTTGGAGCGTCTTAAAGCACACTCAGCAAAAGTCGGTGCCCGTGGCCTGATTCTGTCACCATCACGAGAACTTGCACTACAAACCCTCAAGTTCATCAAAGACCTCGGAAAATACACAGATCTACGGTTCTGTGTTTTGGTTGGTGGAGATAGCATGGAAGATCAGTTCTCGGCAATTGCGAGCAACCCGGACGTGATCATTGCCACACCAGGTCGATTGATGCACTTGATGATTGAAATGAATCTGGACTTGAAAACTGTCGAGTATGTTGTGTTTGACGAGGCGGATCGACTTTTTGAAATGGGTTTCGCGGAGCAGTTGCGGGAAATCTTGTTTCGATTACCTGAGTCCCGTCAGACGTTGCTGTTCTCTGCTACGTTGCCAAGGCTGTTGGTCGATTTTGCGAAAGCGGGCTTGACGGACCCTGCTCTCATTCGTCTCGATGTTGACACAAAGATCAGCAAAGATTTGCAAATGTACTTCTTTTCTATTAAACAAGAAGAGAGAGATGCCGCGCTTTTGTCGCTTTTCCGTTTCGCCATTCCAAAAGATCAAATGACGATTGTGTTTGTCGCCACCAAACACCATGTTGAATACGTCCAGGAACTTCTTTCGGCAGCTGGTGTAGAGAATACTTATATATACGGTGCGCTCGATCAATCCGCGCGTCGTTTCCACCTCGCCAGATTCAGAGCTGGAAAAGTGAAAGTCCTCATCGTCACTGACGTGGCGGCTCGTGGTATTGACGTCCCGCTCTTGGATAACGTTATCAACTACGATTTTCCTGCGTCGAATAAGGTGTTTGTTCACCGAGTTGGACGTGCGGCACGTGCTGGACGGACAGGAAAAGCCTTCTCGTTGGTGTCGACGGATGAAGTACCTTATTTGCTAGATCTGCAACTGTTCACAGGACGACCATTAGTATTTGCTTCAACATTCGATAAGACATCTATCAACGGGGAGGTCGTAGCTCGTCAGCCGGATTATACGTCTGAATTCGTATACGGAATCATTCCACCGTCAGCATTGGCGATGGATGTTGAACAGGTTATTTCCACAGTGAAGAATAATATCACGATGGAGAACCTGGAGACGTCCGCTAAGAATGCGTACAAGATGTATTATAAGTCACGACCTGTGGCATCGAAGGAATCCTATGCTCGTGCCAAGGAGATTGGAGACGTCTACCTGGGCATTCACCCATTTTTGGCGGAGAAAATCAATCCAGCAGAGCAAGCACAAGCAGCCATGATTGCATCCATATCTAAATTTCGGCCGGCCGAGACCGTCTTCGAAACGACCAAGAAGGGTCTGAAAACGGCAGAAGCAGTGTTGATGCAGAAACGGAGGGGGCAGTTTGGGTCATCGGTGGCAGCATGGAGACAGCAGCGAGCGGAGAAAGATATGAAATTGGCTCAGCAACAGACTGAGCTATTGGGCAAGACGACGGTAGAAGCTGCCGATGAGACAGATCTTGCGGTAGGTGAACAATTGGACGCGCTTGTATTTAAGATATGGTCATTCATTCTCGTGATATTGTGTTCTCTCTAGAAAACATTCTCGAGTGTCCTGACGACCTCGAAAAAACGCAAAAGCCCTGCGTCCTTCCGCGATGAAGAGCATTATATTTCATACCGCCAGGCTGACGCCGAAACGGAACGCGGCTACGCAGTTAACTCCAACGAAGGCCCTGCTTCGTTCGCCGAACGCGCGCAGGCCGCCACCCTCGAACTCCAAGCGGAAGATGCCGACGGTCTCCGCAAGACCCGAGGAGCACTTGTGTGGGACAAGACAAAACACAACTTTGTCCGACACACTATCGGATCGGATAATAAAAAGAAGATTCGAACAGAGAGTGGCGCAATTGTAAATGCCAGTTACAAAACACAGCGATTTGAAGATTGGCAGAAACGGACAAAAGTGGCACTACCTCGTGCTGGTGAACAGGAACTCGGGGATGCCGTTCACCGCGCTAACGCTGGAGGCCTGTCAACAGGTACCCGAAAGTACCGACACACGAAAATCACAGCACCCGATGTCAACTCAAAGAATTATGCCCGAAATCAACGGAAGCGCGAAAAGGAGGCGGCTGCTGGTGATGCCAGTCAAGCAGCCGTGCATCCCAAGAAACGCGCGGCAAATGTCAAGAGCGAATTGAAGACGGTACAGCAGATTGCAAAGGAGAGGAAGGAGAAGGAGAAGAGACGGGCAAAGACGGGCCGGCATGGACTGAAGGGAAAAGGGAAGGGGAAAAGCAAGGGACGACGTTGATGTGAAGACGGGTTTATAGAATTTATTAATTTCTAGCTTGGTTTTCTTTTTCATTACTTCTTTGTATATACATTATTCCACACTTGTTGCAGTTGGCTTGTGCTTGTTTGGTATCTTGGTGGGTAGCGGTCAAGACCATCCGTGTCCGAGCCCTATCCCCTCCCCCGCTTTCTACTTACTCAAAGCCCGGCAAACTCCTTACAAATTTCTGTAAATTATTCCTAAAAAGCTCATTTTCGATCGGCCCATCCAACCGCTGCAACGGATTCTTTGTCACATACTCTACGTAAATATGCGAATACATCATGCGTAGGGCGTCGCGCATACTATCCATGTGGGGATCGGTGTTCATGACGAATTTGAGGCCAGTGGGTGTTTCAAAGTAGTGGAGCTTGTATGCATTCGTCCTATACGAGATGAATCCTTCGCTTCTGTTGGGATTCGTGATTAGTTTTGCTCAAAATGACTGTAAGAGTGGGCAGCTTACCCAGGTTTGGCATTCAACTTGCTCACCAAATTCCTCAAGGAGAACACCACACCGTACACCAATTTCGCTTCCTCTTCTAGACTCATTCCAGTTGCTCCTATTGCACCCTTCGCCGTCCCCTGCGTCACGTCCCCTGGTGACGACGATTCAGGACTCGTGGCAGTTGTGCGTGGTTTGGTCCATGAGGTGAAGGAGACGCATTTACAGTGACGGTCGAAAATGTAGAGATTGTATATCTGAGTAGGGGGCTTTTGTGAGATTGTATGCGAGGGGACGTTGAGCCATGCGGACTTACTGTCATTGTGTGGTGGGGAGGTGGTTGGGAATGCGACTGACGGTGGGAGGCCGCGCGGGTACGCGTTTACACAGTTATTTGGGGACGGGACGATTTTAGAATGAGACATGCCGATCGATACCCCCAACATTGCATTACAAAAACCACGGATTCTTTAACGCATCGTCGCATTTTCTATCCGTCTTCCCAATCAGTAAAGTAGTGCCCAGAACCGTCATAAGAAACTAGAGTCCTCATGAGGACTTGTCGAGATGTGTTCTATTTTTGTCCTTTGAGGTATGTCACAAATACCATGAATCGACATGGTGTATCTCACAAATGTATGAAGTGAATAGTGTATGGCCATATTCTATTCTCCTGCCATGCTTGTATGTTTGCGATGCTATGGTGATATATCAGCTGCGTAGAAATGGTGAATACATGCTTGGTAAGTAATCTGTCAGATACCCCCGAGACAACCCCTTTACTATAAGGATCCTCCGAATATCCAGTCCAGCTAAATATATGTTTAACCTCCAAAATGCATCGCGTACACCTCCTAAGTCTCCTTCACCAAGCCAGGACAACTTTGACGAGCCAACTCACAGACCTGGATGCCCTCCAACAAACGACACAGGTGCTGGTTGGGAAATTGGAGCGGTACCAGCGTCATGAGCTGGTGCGCGCCGAATCCATGTGGGTCGGTGGAGTGATATTTGAGGAAGAAGATATAGGGAGGCGTACGTTTTTTTCGGCTGCCTGTATTGAAAGGAGATGGAATGTGATCCGGACTATTTTGAACAGATTCCACAACGATGCATCGGTCAGCATCTGCAGGCCGGCCTGAGGAGGAGTCAGACGCATCGTCAGAGAGATCCAGCGTGATTGCATTGTCAAAGACATCACCTGAGGAGATGCGAAAGCCCTCAAGTGCGAAACAAGAGGTTAAGGAACCGGCGAAAGAACAGATAGTGGACTCTAAGGTGGAAAAACAGGAAAGGAGGTGGGGTCTGCTTCCAACCTCACCCATCAAACTCGTTTGGGATCTCATCATGTCATGTAAGTCTCCCTTCACTCGATACATTCCAGGCCACTAGCTACTCACACATGCCATAGGTGCATACTGGCATACGCTCTTTATCGTCCCCGTCGCTGCCGGTTTCGAACGCTGTAGTGTGCACCGGGTCACAACTGTCTCCAAACTTTTGACGGGCCTCTATACCATGGATACTCTCATCAACGCCGTCACGTTGCGTGATTCGTGCCCATCGCTGGCAAAGTCGTTTAGCGCGTACGTGACGAGCCCAGCATGCGTGGTAGATGTTTTAACAGCGATACCGTATGATTTGATCTATTACGAGCGTGCCCCGAGTATTGCGTTGGGTCCGCTTCGTTTGGTTCGGATGGGGAGAGCGTACCGTTTACGCCGCATACTGGCGACCAACCCCGTCTACACGCGCATTTCAAAGACGACGGCGCGAGCACTGAAAGCGGGGCATATTATCGTGACCATGTCTACTTTTGCCGTCGCGTTGTTGTGGTATTTGCATATGAATGCGTGTTTAACGTTTCTGTATGGAAATCTGACGGGATATTGGACATTCGGCGAGTTTAAATGGGTGGTGGGTGTGGGGTTTTGGTGGCAGTATGCGTGGGGACTGCTGATGGCTGTTGCCAATAGTTGGCCGTTTACGTGGGAGGTTCGGTACGTAGTTTGAAGCACTTTTCGTTAGAGCCATGTCATGTTTAAACCTTTTAATTTCCGTCCCAGACCCCGCGCACCAGCTGAAATTGCATTCCACATTGTCTGGGTCCTCTTCGGGGCTCTTATCACCGGATGCCTGACAGGGATTATCCAAGCCGTCCGAGTGGGGCTTGATCCACCCGGCCGTCTTTACAACGAGAAACTGGACCAAGTGACCGAGTACATGAGTAGCAGAAACTTAGATTCAGGCACCCGGAGACGTGTGCGAGAGTTTCTATGGTTGAAGTTTCATGGGAGGGTTTTTGATGAGGGAAGGATTTTGGAGGAATTCAACTTGGCGCTGAAGCAGGTGTGTGTTTATCAGATCTCGTTTTTTTAGTAGGCTGTAGGTGAGTGTTGACTATTGCTATAGCAAATAGCATCCGGCCCTAATCTCCTCGCATCCGTCCCCGTTTTACACACCATGAACGAAGACTTCCTGGGGTCCCTGGCGCTCTGTCTTCAGGACCGGTTTTACATGCCCGGGGAAGTTATCTATAAAGAGGGTACGATAGGCTCGGATATGTTTTGGATTGCGAGTGGATCAGTGGAGGTTGTTTGGGGAGATGGGAGAAAGCTGGTTTTGACGAGCGGCGATTTCTTTGGAGGTTTGTTGGGGCGAGCGGGTGCTGATTCTAACGTCGTTCTGACTTTTAAACCTAGAAACCGCTCTTGTCGTCGAGATACCACGATTGAACACCGTTCGTGCGATAGGGGCGTGCCATGCCTACCGCCTCGACCGCAACAACTACGACCGAGTTCTGCAAGAGTTTCCCGATATGGCTGCATCAGCAGAGGAGTATGCACGCGGATTGCTTGTGGAGGGAGCGTAAGTCAACGATATCTGTTATTTGCGAATATCATCCTTTGCGCAATAAGATGGGATTATCGTATTTGTTCCTGTTGAAGTGCGTGTATCGATCCCTGTGGTAGCTCCGATGCGAAGAGAGAGAGCTGGTCCACAGGTATAGCACCGCTTCTTAGGCGGGCTAGATTTACCCTTGACTCGGCAATGGAATTCGCCAAACGCACGCGCGGGCCATTGCAATACCATCCACAATCGTTCCGTGAGCGCACGCAATTCCAAAGGCCGCAAGGCCACCACAATAGTTTATTCCCTGCAGCATCCCAAATGGTATGCCAGAGTATGGACGCTTGTGTACATGTCTAAATATCTACATACTCTATTCAGCACTTCTACGAATCTGCGCAGCAATACGATCCAAGTCCTTCTGTCCATCTGTTGAGATCCGTCGTCCCCTAAAGCAAAAACACAACATAAACACACCATCCAAAGTGCCACACATTCTGTAACGTACCCAGCCGCATCCTTTTCCAATACTTTGATCCCTTCCAATGCTTGCATCACCTTTCGTGCAATGGAACCTGATGAGTGGGCATGGTGATGCGGGCGGTTGCCTCTATTTTGCCGTCCAGAGTACTTCTTTTTGAGGGCACCAGTACCCACGCTCTGACGGATGTATATATGTCTTGCAACCGAGGCTGCAGAATAGATCAGTATGACGAGCTGGACTGAGTAAAGGGAAACGTGGGTACGTACCTGCACGAATGTAAAACCAGTCCTGGTCATAGGGAGCTAATTCCTTGTAGGCACCTGTTTTGACCAAATCCACCCATTTGGGAATTTCCAGTTTTCCCGTGCGTTTGAGGTAAGCCGCATACGCCTTGATAAAGTCGTGTGCGCTCACGTCTTTGACAGTGACTCCTCCAGTAGACATGGCGTTGCAAATCCAAGTGCTTTTGATCTTGCGTGGTGAATCTACGACGGGAGAGCAAAACGTCGGCCTTTGGAACCAGAAAAGCATCACGTGAATGCACGTGCTTGCAGATCCTAGGTCACGTTACTGAACATGGACAGGGTTGCCCAAGGTCAACAGCCAAGTGTCGTGTCTCCAAGGTTTACCATGCGTTTATTTTGTCCAATTGATGATGCGTAAAATGTTTGTTTTTTGAAGGGGCCGAGGATACTATGACAGCACCAGAGCGTCTGACCCATGTTGGCGGACGTTCTTGTTGCACTCTTTTTCAGAAAGTCGTAAGTCTAACCAGAGAAGAAATCTCCGCGGGAGCTGCCACGAATTGGGAGTATTCCAAGGGCAACAGGCATCGTTGTTTGGGACAATGTCACCTTAACACTTTTCAACCCGGCGGTTTTATGTGCAGTTTCCGATGGCTCAAGGCAACAGAAGTAGTTCTACCATAAAGACGGAAACTCCGAAATGAGTCCCGTTACTTCAGGTTATTTATTGGGGTGGTCTATTAAGTTTATTATCCAGATCGGAGCAACTTGACTTGGTAACCCTGAACGAGTTGAGCTCCAAGTTGACCTCCGAGTTAACCTCCGAACATGTTCTGCATCCTGCTCAATCGGTGTCGTGTAGCGTTAAGGTCTAGCTTAAATGTTGGGACAATACAAATCAGTTAACGTCAGCCAAGTTAATTCCGTCTGCGATGGATGACGTTCGCCTTAGGGTCTTCCAATCTAATAATATAACTTCTGAACATTGCCCCAAAGACACTCAAACTACACCACCGAAACTCAGCGCCCTCTGTCTAGCTTGAAATGTGTCGTCGTTTCTTCATCTGGCGAGAGCGAAAGTCCAATCATGTTCCAAGAAAAGGCAACCTGTCGACAGCTGCGAGTTCCACATCATTGGCCTTCGATGGCCTGGGTACTTGCATTGCTTCTATTAGCACCCAGCATAGCATTGGCGGCCACATGCACAACCAAGAACTACACATGCCCATACGGTTAGCACATGTACACGAAAGCACTCGCGTGCCGTTCGCTCTCGTTTTAATCAATATGCTCGCTCAGGACGGTTTGTCACCGGGCTGCGGCTTTATTACCAGCAACACGTTGGCGGTTCGTATCCGCAACGTGCCATGAAATTCCACGGCCTGAGCTGCACCGATGGGACCAAACTGGGGTTGTATGACTCTCCTTTCCCAAGTGAGGCATTGTCTAGTTAGACTCGTTACCAAAGCACACTCAACTGATGATCTTACATGGTTAGGTGCCTATGAGGTGCTGGATGATAATGGCAACGGCAAATACTTTCAGATGTCATTCCTCACAGATACAGTACATACAGCAACAGGTTGCCCAAATCTCTTCGTGGGACATTCGATCTATACGTACGCTCGACCCTACCCATATTATGTTTGGACACTAGTCCAGGGAAATAGCAGTGGCTATCAAACCGGGCCGCAATGTCCGGGAAACACATATATAAATGGACTGCAAGTTGATACAACTATATCAACGTCGTGGGTAGGCAATATCAGATATACGTGCAGCGATCCATGGGCGAAACGCAATGGCGGGTACATCACGGTGAGACCGAATAGTATAACAATGATCACCCCTGCTATGGTGCAGTATGTGTCCAAAGTCGTTCCGGACGCCCTATGGGAAGAAGCTGATTGGTGGGGATTTGACTCGTCCTTTGGTGGATTGCAATTGAAGATCAACGGAACCTGGACGAATATTGGCCCTGGAGGGAAGTTTTACCAGGTATCCTATTATTTTCTACAAATTAAGCCCAAAGCTTGCTCTTCTGACCCTCAAAACATAGTCCGATATAGATTCTGGTAGGGTCCGATATATGGCTTTATCGCCCAGCTCTCGCTGGACAAACTGCAATTACTATATCAGAGATGGGACACCGTACGAATTCATTGGGGGTCTCTCAGTTGAGTTCAACTTCCCACCTACGGTATCCCCGATCACAACTGCAAGCACATCCGCAAACGTTGCCGTTCAACTGCAATCCGTGAATCTCAATGCGGCTGACACAGATGATGATGCAACTCGCTTGGTGTACTCAATTCAAGCCTACTCGAACGCCGGTACTCTGACAAAGATGGCCACCCCGGGCAGCGTCCCAAAGGTCCTCCCGGTTAATAGCACGTTCACAGTCGATGATGTCCGCAATGGAATGATATGGTACCAGCCGATCGCGACGAATGGAACTGCTGAGGTCAATCTGACCGTTGCAGATTCCCAGCCAGGTTACATCCCAACTATCTTGCGCATAACCATTCTTCCTATGACGTGGACTAACCAAACCTACACGACTACCTGGCTACAAGGAGCGGCGTGGAGAACCGTGGCACCTGCTCATATCATGAATCCGGCTCCGACGATGGCTGTTGATTCGGTAATTTATACGATCGTTTCCATTACAGATGGCATGTTTCTACGAGTACTTGATACATCGGGATGGAAGAATGTTGGAGTTGGAGGAAACTTTTCATTAGCGCAGGTGGCATATAATCAAGTACAAGTCAATACATCGGCCACCTTCACCGGAACAGCAACCTTGAATTACACCGCGACTGCACCGGGAGCCAGCAGCGCATTTGGTAGCTACAGTGTCTATGTCAACTATCCACCCATCATCACGACCAAGAGCGGCGTGGTAGTCCCACAAAACAGCAAGCCTCTTGACATGAAGACCATATTGGGGGGAACTGATGTCGAGAATAATGCCTGGGGTTTGCAATTTACGGTTACTCAGTGGCCAGGAAATGGCGCTGGACTGTACAGGTACATCACGTACCTAGGCCCTGCAAACTATTACAATGGTCCATATTACTTTGTTTCATTCAGGTAAGTACGACGATTCATGTAAGCCGATTCTAACAAGCAATATATGTTTACATTGCCCCGTTTCAGTCAAAATGACTTGAACTCTGGATACGTCCAACTAAGATTCAATCCTTCCTCGTACGGGATGACTACTTTTGCCTTTACGCTGTCGGATGGCTCGTACTCTGTGCCAAGCGGTCCAGTATCCGTATATCAATTTCCAGCGCCGGTAATTAAGAGCATTTCTCCAACCGTCGCGCAAAACGGGTCGCTGGTTATTTCTGACTCGTCGCTAATGGCCACGAGCGTTGAACCAAGTGTTACACCCAGTTCGCTGCTATTTACTATTATCGCCCCGGCGTTTCCTGGAAATCTGACGAATGCATCGTCGCTAGACCAGCAAATGCTGACTAATTTCACAGCGTTGGATATCAGTAACAGACAGCTGCAATATACTCCCCCGACAGGGTGGAACGGAACGGCTGTTATTTCCTTTACTGTATCGGACGGAGTTAACCTCCTCTCTTCAAAATTCTCGATAATTGTGAACTCGCTCCCTTGGATATCGGTTAACATAACTGCATTTTGTCCACGTAACGGCAGTGTGCCTCTTCGCGGATTATTACAATACTCTGATATTAACAACCTTCCCACATCAATTGTTTACTCGCTGTCGTCGGGACCCCTGCTTGACTTTGGTTGTGTGCAAGCCAGGACGTCTGCTACAGCGCCATGGTCCTGTGCCACGACGTGGACTCAAGATGATATTGATAAAGGAAACGTGCAGTACATGGTGTCGAGTACGAATCTTGGAAGTGAGAGGATAGCCTTCTCGGTCTCGGATCCCTACAACATTCTACCAGCCGTACAATATTACAACGTCACTATTATTCCTGCTTGGCCGGTTTTGGTTTCCAATCGAGTTGTGTTAAGCGCTGCGGTCAATGGAATGCCGACTGTCACATTTCCAATTCAGACTGAACACCTTCAGTACACATGTGCCGATACTCCTCCGGACCAGATGAAGTATACATTGCTGAAAAACACAAATGTATCAATGGCGTATCAGCTGGAACTCTTTAATGGTACCAACTGGACGGTCCTGCCGGTTCCTGGTGGTACGTGGTTCCAGAGCGACATTGATAGTGGTAACTTACGAGTTACGGCGACGGCAAGTAAAGCGGGTACGGAGGTTGTTCAGCTGATCGTCCAGAGCAGTGCAACGACTTCGAACGGAACCTTGCGGATACAGTACCATTACATGCCTGTCATTGTTTCTCAGACTACCATGTGGACTTACTGGTGGAATTCCAAGAGCATTGGATCTACCAATCTGAAGGCACTGGCTCCTGATCAGCCTGATGCAACAAAGATTGTGTACAAGGTGCGAATGCTTAAGAGTGCGATGATATCAAGCAAAAATCATGTTAGGTACTAACATAAATTTGATCGGGGATAGATTACGAGAGGACCTCTGCGTGGAACACTCTCATCCTCTCAATTCTCTCAAGGTTTGCATTCTAAGTGCAGCTTTCACCAAGAGCACATTCCATTGTTATTAATGTCTTATTCCTGCTAGATGACATCAACAGGAACCTTGTAACTTATCGGCATACGGGATGGGTGAATCAGGAGATTGCCAAAAGTGACGACTTTGGTTTTTTGGTTTACGATGCGGTTGGGTAATATTCAGTATTCACTACGTTGATGGACGTATAGTGCTCTTCGCTTATGATCTTTTATACTTGGCACAGACTTCCGTCGGCTGGGAATGCCACGGTTTTACTGGTCAATCAGCTTCCTGTAAAGGGTGCCGCAACGACTCTCTTTGCCTATCCCACAAGCGGGAATAGGACAGTCACCACCAATATGTTGACATGGACGGATGTGGATGGGCCGAACCAACTGACATTTGTACTTTTAAGTAATCTCACCTTTGGGTCCCTCATGGTTAAAGGTCGACGGCTCAGCGTCGGGGACATGTGGAATGCATCAAATATTGGTGTCGATCTGATGATGGTAGATATGCCTTTAACAAGTTTGACCAATATGAGCGTCAGTTTTGATTACAAGTAAGTGGGCGATTATGCATGGGCCATGCGACAATGGGTAAGTTGCTAAACGTTCATGCCAGCGTGACAGATGGAATCAACGTTGTGCAAGACCGCTTCAATGTGAACTTCGTCCCGCCGCCACAGTATAGGGGTGCCCTCAGCCCACTTTGTGATGCAGATAGTTATTCGAGACGAAGGTGCAACATCTTGTCGACCTTCAACGTTTGGACAACACTACCAGCGTCATCCATTATTTGGACGTTCCCAAAGATTAACAGCGCAGAATGCTATTCCAACTGGTTGACGCTGGACTACAGCTATGGCTATATTTGGCCGACATCAAACGTTGGCGGTCCGTATTCGTTCTCCCTGCAGGATATGAGCACCGGATTTGCTGTCGACTGCATTTATGGTGTGCCTGGTTGGCTCCGCTTCACTGCTACCTTTACCGACGGGCTGAATCCTCCTGTTTCTCAAATGATTACCATACAATGGAACTATATGCCTCGACTACAAACCAACGTTGCTCTGCAACTGGCCGTTTTGGCTCAACCGACGGTAGTCAACATTACATCGGGCTATTTGAACTGGCAAGATTCGGACAATGCAACCACACAGTTGATGTATACACTCTCTTCCGAGCCGGCTAAAGCTCGTCTTAGCCTGTTGGTGAATGGGACTGTTACAAATCTCTCATCTGGATCCCGGTGGACTCAGGATGATATCAACAGCAATCGCTTGGTTTTTAATACCAACTACACAGACCGTGCAGGAGCAAGGGACGCTTTCACGTATAATTTTACGGATGGAATATGGAATTTTACGGAACAAACGGTCTCCATCGTATACGAAGACGCACCAAGAATGACTGCAAACCAAACCATGTTCATTGATTGGACGGGTCGTACCACGTCTCAACGAGTCGTGGTCCCAAAGTCGTCTCTCGAATGGGTATCCAACTTTGAGGCACCAAGTTCCTTAATGTACACGATTCTGTCGAGTCCACAGATTGGATCCTTACAGCTATGGGTAGATTATTATACAAGGGTACCACTCTACAATGCGACATACTGCACCTGCAGCCCTTCGCAAACACCGTGCCCGCCGGTGCAACCTTGCCAATACACCTTTACGCAGAATGATATTGCGAATAGCAATCTAGAGTTTTATGCAACGGCATCCTCCAATCTCTCTTCTAATTGCTTCAGGTATAATATATCAACTGGGGGATTTCGAACGGAAGCAGATCAATGGTTCTGCACATTCGTATATACACCGCCAAAAATCAGCAAAACTTTGCCTGTGATTGCTTGGGGATCTTCCATTACGCTGAATGCATCCTGGTTTTCGGTGACAACAGCAGAGCCCATATTGGCGCCGTGGAATCTGACGTATACTGTGTTATCGTTACCGACCGTGGATAACGATGGTAATCTCCAAGTAACATCTGGAGTACAAAACCAGTCCACTGTAACGATTGGGTCTACCTGGACACAAAAGGCAGTTGCTGATGGAATGCTTGTTTTTACCCATGCGCCAACGAGCACGAATGCGACAGTATCTCCGAAATACACTTTTGGTACGAACCTCTGGGACGGTCTAACGAATTCAAGTCTCTCTTTAGAGGTGCTAGTAGCAGTACCCCCACGTTTGAACTCAAACTTTATCATCGTCTTACCCAAGGGTGGATCGAAATGGATCTACGTCACGAGTTTACCAGTTCTTTCGGACCGATTATTGACCTACTCGATTATATCGATTCCTGTGGATATGACTGTCTCTTTTTATGATTCGTATTGGTGGACGATAACGACTGTATCAGCTGGATTTACGTTTGTAGCGGGGAGCGGGAATCAAGTCAAAATCGCGGCAAGGCAAAACATCACGGGAGGAGATTACAATATTACAATGGTCGCAACGGACGGGGCGAATCCTCCCATAAACTTTAACGTCCCGGTGCATATTCATTTACCGCTACAGTGGTTGGGTACCAGGGTCTTGCTCGTACCGCAGAACGGGGGAGCGTTTTTGAATACTGGAATTATCAGCGCTGTTCAGCCTGATGTTGACATTTTGACGAAAAACTATGGAACGTCATCGATCAGCTACTCGGCTGTCAATTATGCCTCCATCACGAAATTTGGAGGACTGTATGATGCCTATAATTATCCGTGGAATAGCTGGTCCTGGTAAGGAGAGAGAGTGATATATGTACCTACCAACGGTCGGTGCTCATGTACTTTATCTGTGTCGTTTGGTAGGCGTGCAGATGATATGCAGGCCAAAGATGTGCGATTTAATGCTGCCAAAGGTGTCGTCGGGAAAACACAGGTAAGATGAAAAGGCACCCAAGATCTTTTGTTTTCAACCCCCGTTGTGATTCGTCTTACCAAGTTAAATAATGTCTTGTATTCCAGCTCAATGTCTCTTGTTATGACGGTTGGCAAACGGTATATACCGCTCTGGACGTTTACATTGTCGCCAAGCCAACCGTTACCGTCCAACCACTTACGACGGTGATTGACAGTCCCGCCAAAACTTTAGCGTCCAACTTGAATGTCACCATCGACAATTTCATGGCTGCACAAAACCTTTCTTATACTGTGAATTTGACCGTCATTAGTGGTCCATCACTTGGAAGTCTTTGGTTAAACGTCCAATCTCCACTCACGGCATCAACGTCGGGATTATCAGGCAGCGTTGGAGGGGTCTCGACCTCGGGCACTGTCGTAGGAACAGTGTCATCATCCGTCCTTGTTGGCACGAGTACACCAGCAAGTTCTCTGGAAGCGACGAATTCTAGCACCTCGGGCACTGTTGTAGGAGCAGCAGCGTCATCGTCCGTCCCTCTTGGCACGGTTACACCAACAACTTCTCTGGGAGCAACGAATTCCATCACCTCAGCCTCTACATCCGCTATAGCAATAAATGTATCTACCACCGAGTCGAATAGCACGACAGGAACAAACCCAAATAACGCACCATCGACCACAACAGCAACAACCATGCAAGTATCGAGTACCACTACAAGTGCAAGTTTAAACGAAACCCCAACGGCAACGTCAACATTATCCCCCACCACCACAACATCCAGCATAATGGTGCAAGCAGGCTCAGTCATATCTGTCAACGACCTCATGCTCGGTCGGTTGGTGTACCTTGCAGGACGAACAGCGGGTACAACCAATATCATAGTACAGGTATCCGATGGTGTTTCGGCAGATTACAACACGACGCTCCCTATTTATGTGGAAGGATACCCCATATCTGTTGGGACCGGACGAGTTTTACTGGCACCCAAAGCACTTGCGTCGAATTACACGACCACGATCGATGCGATGCAGTTACGATACCAGACCATAACACCAGGTTTAAAAATAATGTATGCACTTGAGGATGTTGCGGCGCCGGTGAACGTCTCCCTTGTTCTCATGGCGAATGGAAAGAAAGTTGACATCGGGACTGGATTTGGGCAGTCTGATGTAGATGCCGGAAAGGTTTCTATACAATGGAATGGGAATATTTCTGCTTCCCAGAACGCTACGATTGGGTTGATTGTTTCCAATGGGGTTTTGAATGGTACAATGAGCCTATTGGTGCAGTTTAATGCCTCTCTTATTCCGTTCCCGGTGTTTTCGACAACAAAGTCGAGTAGTGTCTCTATTGCTACATCGTCATTGTCGTCTGCTCGGTCGTCTGTTAGTAATTCGTCTGTGAGTGTGGTACCTACGGGGACGGTGAGCAATATATCGTCAACTGTCACGTCTGGGTATTCTAGCTCGCTCACGAATAGGTGAGTGGATTGGGGCATTTTTGGGTGTCAGAAGGGTCGGTATTTGAACTTTCTTTTGCTATTTCATTCAGTACGTCGATAGTTTTGTCAAGCACATCTTCGTCATCAACATCAAAATCATCGTCATCATCGTCATCATCAATGTGAGTACCAATCTTGGGGTGGAGGTGGGGATAAGAGCCTGAACTAAAAGATTTGTTGCAGTGCGAGTTCCACGTTGCTTTCATCAAGCTCTTCTCTTTTGTCATCCGAGACGTCTTTGACTACGACATCTTTGCAATCATCTGCATCCCCGTCATCTCTACAATCATCTGCATCCCCTTCAACTGTACAATCATCAACACCCGCATCATCAAGCACTGACGAGTCAATTAGTGTACCTCCATCATCCTCACAGCAATCATCATCACCACCTTCCGTACCCGTTAGTCGGACATTATCATCGTCTTTGGAAACTGGGGTAGAGTCGTCATCTGGGTTGGCAAGTAGTTTGTCGGGATCGGATGTGGTGAGCCGTACTTCTGAGGGTTTTATTACGGGTGGGACCTCTGTGGGAGTTACCTCGACGGGAGGTACCTCAACTCGAGGTACACCCACTGATGGGCCCATCAAAATGACATCAAATCCGGATTTGATTGCAACGAGTTCAATGACGGGTAACGAGATGACTACCTCAACGGATACCATGTACGTACCGGCTACGTTGCTTCCCATATTTTTTGCGGGTTGCATAGCTATGCGGATTACTCAACGTCTTGTTTAACCACAGAAGTGGTACACCACAACCCGCGGACCCCGCTCCAAATCTCACAGATCCAAACACGTAAGTGGCACTATAACAACACAAAAAAGCGCCAACCTCTAACCAAAAACCATTAAAAAAACAGGACGAACAAAGCCTTCCTTTCACCCACAGCAACCAAAGCCATCATCGGAAGCGCAGCAGGCGTCGTCGCCATCATAGCAGGAGCAGGTCTCGTATTTTGGTACCGCAGACCCCCTCAACGAGAATTCGAACGACGTCGAACGATGGCTGTGGCGGGTCCTTCTGCCATGAATTTAATGCAATCGCAGCAGAGTATGGTTTCTGTGGGTAAGAGTGCTTCTGTGGTAGCTCTGGATACGAAGAGTGCTTCTGTGGTTGCGTTGGATAAGGGGGGAGGTGGGATGGGTGGGTCGAGTAGTCAACTTTTGGGTTCATGATAGGTGTAAGGGATTTTTTTGGGTATGGAGTTTTTGCATCATGCTTTATACATATGTGTGATGTATCAAAAATGAAATCTTGCGTAGATCTTTATCTCCGTTATGATGCATACGCACACACTTGTACTATTTTATTATTCCATTGTCGATTATCTCCAAAAACGATATGAACCATACATCCAAACCTACACATGCATACCACTCAAAACAAGATATGTGAACGTGATGCAAGAAATTTGAAAAAGGTCCCGGTTTCTAAAGAATATTTTTATAATTAAACACTGGTGACAAAAGAACCTAGATAATGCCCAGACAAAAAACCCTGCTTGAAAGCGATTCCGAGCATCTCCTACGCGGAGTTTCTTACATACTCACGCTCACATGCACTCACATGACACTACCCTTCACATCACAACGTCGCCGTGAAGGAACTAGATTGCTGGCGGGCATGTCAGATCCACTTTTCCCAGGATGCATCCCACCGCTACCGACACCGCTCACAGAAGCGGAGATGATGATCCACTTGGACCATGCTTCAAATCCAAAGGTACTCTCCCAAAGAATCCATTAAAATGCTATTTAAACTGATGTATTTTAAGGCCCTTTTGGATGAATTGGTGACCAAGCGTGTTGTACATGCATGTAAAGTGGATGGCGTGGTCTTGTACTGGAATAATGGTCCTCGAGGTGAATCCATGCCAATACCGACACCCGTTACTCGGACCCCAACGACGCCATTAAAACGACCCAACACAGTACGTTTCCATAAATAATCGTATATGCAAAAAGACATGTAGACAAACTAAAAGAATGTATAGTCGGTAGATACCCCACGAACAAAACCCAAATTAGAAAGGGTATCAAAACCATTTAAATCACCTTTCAAGAAACCAATGATGGAACAAGCTACGAAAAGAGTGTATAAACCGTTTTTGTCTCCGATGAAATCTGGAACGGTACGGGATGCGGAATTAGTGGGGTTGGAACGGGAATTAAAGGAATTGAAAACGACCGTTGATGGACTTGAAGATCGGATCCGGAAATTGAAGTTGGTGAAGGGGTACATTGAATCGTAGTACAAAGCAAACACACATTTTACGAGGGCATTGTTTATTGAGATCCTTTTTTGTGTAGGATGAAGATACCACGTTGGTTGAATGATACATAAATGGCGTACAGCAGCTCAAGAAGCTCTAGTCTACCTCCGCGACAAATCGGACCAGTGCAAATGGGGGGGAATGAATCCTACGAGTACCGCGTACCCACATTAAAAGAGTTGTGTGATAACCTACGGATTGAGATGGACGTATTGGGAGTGTATCATGAAAGTGAGGATGCATTTAATTGAATGTTTACCCCTTGAAGGGACGGGTTAGGAGACGGAGGTGAATGATATCGGACCAGTGCAAATGGGCGGGAGTGAATCCTACGAGTACCGCGTACTCTTGTGTGATAACCTACGGATCGAGATGGACGTACTGTATCATGAGAGCGAGGATAACATTTAATGGAAATGTGTTCAAAGGTTGGATTGAAGACGCCAAAGAAAAAACACTTTTGCATTGCATATTCCTGTTAAGCGTTCTAGTCATGTAAATAATTATATCTTCAAATATACCCCCAAATTACATTTTAAACAACTTTGCAAAAACTTCAGCAACAAGTACAGGATCACTTTTGCCTTTTGTCCGCTTCATGACTTCCCCCACAAAAAACTTTATGACCCGAGTTTTGCCGTTTCGGACCTTGACCGCCTATCCAAAAAAAAACACATTACAATCCAACACTTTCAACAAAGTATTTCATAAACAGAAAACAAACCATTTCAGGAAACTCCTCTAAAAGCTCCTCACAAAGTTTTTCCAAAGCTTGTACATCACTCGCCAATATCCATCCCTGTTCTTGAGCGATTTCGAGGGGTGATTGGGTATTTCCGTCCATCATGGTATGCAAGATATCCTTTGCGCGTAATCCTAAAATTCCAAATCATTATTTCTTTTCACAAAAATAAAAAAATCGTATGAAGGTGGTTATACCGGATACACGTCCAGTTTCGACGAGATCAATCAAGGCGCCGAGACGGGTGGGTTGAACCGTACATGATAAAAGATTTAAATGTCGCGACCGGAGGGATCCAAATAAATCACCAATAATCCTATATACACACACACACACACAAAAAAAAAAAAATAATCCATTGTCAAGACTGAAAAACAGCATTTCACATTCTTGATTCTAGCTTACCAATTGGCAACTTTACCACCCCGCCTCCCAACCGCAACTTTTTCAAAATACTCTACGGCACCAGGTTCCGACATGAGAATTTCGATTTGGTAGGGTGAAAGTTTGTACTGCTTTGCAAGACGGGTGCGGCGGGTGTCGAGGGGTTCTGGGAGGGTTTGGGAAATGTTGGAAATAAATGCCTAAAGTGTTTTTGTTTAATGTTTGGAAACTGGTAAAAGGAACAAGGGACGTACGGGTGTGAGGTGGATGGATGGGAGGTCGGGTTCCGGCATATACCTAAATTGAGAAGGGTAAGGAAATAAAGACAAGACAAAAAAAGAACAAAGACTGGGATGTTTACCGATAATCTTGTACGCCTTCCTTGCCCCGCAAGCGAACCGTTTGAGCAAGACGTGGATCAAAGGATCTGGTTTCCTGTTGGACAGGTTGCCCCAATTCAAGAAGTTGGACTTGTCGATCAATTTCATATTCTAAACATTTTGGTGGTTAGTGTCTGCAAAATAGTAGTGAAAGAAAGAGGGGTATTGACATACCAATGGCGGCTTTAATCGACGTGAATTTCACCAAGTGCTTGATTTCTGTGCGGGTTCCGTAGGGGGCGCCTAGAGGTCGAACAGAGACGTTGATATCACACCGCCAAGCGCCCTTAAACATAAGACTATCAAAAGGAGGGTATGGGCAAAGCTAATGTGCGAAAAGACCGACCTCATCCATATCGGGAGATGAAATGGAGGTGTACCATAACAGTCTTTGAAGTTTTTTAAGAAATGTGACCGTTTCTAGTGACGATCTATCAAAAGTCTTTCAATACTGGTAAATTTAAGAATGTGACGTCGCTGTATACCTCAAATCGGGCTCAGTAATCAACTCCAATACACCCACACCCGCCCGATTCAGATCTACAAGAGTCTGTCCATCCTTGACGCCCAAAACACTCTTTCCCGAATCCTAAACCACACAAGAAATAAACAAAATCAGCTTACATCATTCAATCAATACATCATCAAAAAACAGTTTTACACAACTTGTTCCAACTGAATCTGCATGAAGCGTACGCGTCGGGTGTAGGGTAACCCATCGGCCATGCCAACCGCCAAACTCCCACCCCTCGCAATCGGATTCCAAAACTGCGTAATCTGATACCCAGGTGGCAAATCCGGATAAAAATAATGTTTGCGATCAAACGAGGAGACGAGTTGGATATCGGATTCAAGTGCAAGAGCGGTTTTCACTGCCAATGTGACGGCTTGGGCATTCAGGACGGGGAGTGTGCCGGGAAATGCCGCATCAGTGGGATCGACGGCTATGTTGGGTGAGGAAGAGGAAGGGAGGGAGGGAGCGGGGGAAAAGAGTTTGGTGCTTGTCAAGAGTTGGGCGTGGACTTCGAGGCCAATAATGGGTTCGTAGGTTTGGCCGGTGGGGGTGGTGATGAGGTGGGTTTGGGGGGGTTGGGAGAGGGTTGTGTGAGAATGCCGGATAGGAACATGTCGGCGCGCTAAATGTCGTAGGCCAGCATGAACTGGCCATCTAGAATGCATTGTGTTCGAATGCTTGCAAAGAAGGGGTGAGCGATTGGGGTTAACCTAGTCACGTGACAGTAAGTGGGACTCATCTGGGCAAGACCGTTTATGGCAAAACTCGCAAGTCTTTGAATAGGTAAAATATATAAAGATAAATACAGCATGCCACAGCACGTTGCGTCCAGTGGGTCGTGTCAGACAATAACGGACGTGCGCAGGACGCCCAGGTCTGACCCCCCGCATCGACGCATCCGCGCCCCATTCAGCCATCTATGGCACCCAAGCACCTCCGTTCCGCCCATGCCCACATACACCCACACACGCATGCGCAGATACATGTACACGGGGCAGCACTCCTCAATCTAAAAAGGACACACGTCAAGCCAACAAATCCGTCTTGTCACTCTCCAAATGTCTCTTTTCAAACTGCTCCATCTTGAGCTGAAGATCCCTTCTTGCTTGTTTGCTAAAAAAAACCAACAAAAAAAATACATTAATGGACATTCCACATTCCTCCACAGTATCAGGACGGGGCACTCACGCATCGGCAATCTTGCCCTCCCACATTTGACTCTTTTGCAACTCGTCCATTTCCCAGTCGACAAATTGTTTTGTGAGAGGACGGGTGGACCAAAATTCTGCAACTGCGCGTTGCTTGTCGTCGAGATCCTCCTCCTCGTCCGCTAAAAGTTCTTCTAGTGCTGCCTTTTGAGCCGCTTGTTGAGCAGCGCGTTCACGCTCTTCGATTTCAACACGGGCCTTGTAAAAGGCGGAAAGAGCATTTTGGTAGGCAGTGTGGCGGGATTGATTCTTGTGCGTCATGAGGTAGAGTGTATGTTGAACGACACTATGGAGACAAGCGGGTAAGTAAGAGTAAATTGATGCCACGACGAGCGCCAGCGAGTCATGACCATAGCCCTGTCCCTCAATGTCACTCTCCAACAACATCTCCATGACGAGCGCTAGCGAGTCATAACCATAGCCCTGTCCCTCAATGTCGCTCTCCATTACATCTCCATGACGAGCGCCAGCGAGTCATGGCCCTAGTTCCAACCCGAACCCAACCTCAACCCAAACCCTAATACGAAACCCTAACCCTAACCCTAACCGAACGCGAACGCTAACACGAACGCTAAAACGAACCCTAAACCGAACTCGAACACGAACCCTAACCTAACCCAACCTTACCCAACCCAACCCAAACCCAACCCTAATCCTAACCCAAACCCTAATCCTAACCAAACCAAAGCCCTAACGCCAACTCACCTCTCACCCGTCACGTCGAGATCGGGTCTCCCTCCATAGATATCCTTCCAATCCCGCTCCTTTAAATCCTCTTCCCCTCTGACGAGACTAATTGGCCTTGCGAGTTCGAGAGGATGCCATCTGTAAAACGCAGCGCGAATCTCGTCTTCTGGATAGACAATAACAGCTGGCTTGGAGACATAGTGCGGCCTGTAGGTGAGAGGATTCTGACGAGCCGATCCTCTCTGAATGTGCGAGTCTAGAGCGAATGCGCCCGTCTCTGTGGGAGTTGCTCCCTTTGGAATAAATGTAGCGGGAGGATGCCGTCTGACAGCGTCATACCATGGAGGGAGTGAGTGTATGCGACCAGCAGCATGCAGTCTATCTATATTTTTCAAGAGTGCATATGGGTTGTTGCGGAGTGGTGGGGCCATATTCCAGACGAAGGATGAGCGATTGTGGGAATGTGCAAATGCCCACCAGGTAGAATGAATGTAACCATGGTAACAATAATTATTGAAATTCGCAGTTGCATTCTCTTGAATATCGCTCACTCACACATACACACATGAAATGCATTGTTTATTCTGTTTGTAAAGTATTTCAATCAAACCTTTTTCTACTAATGCTTATATTGGCTCATAGCCTCATAGCATTATAGTTTATGTTGGTAATTGCACAGCCTATGGATTCAAGTTACAAGCAACCAGCCAGCCTGAGTGTTTGCTCAGCCGATAATCAAAGGGATTAAACACATCTTCCAATTACTATCGCATTATTCACTCGCAAAGAGTTACTATTACTTGAAATAAGGGAAATCATCGTCTAAGTTATTTCACTCACTCACACAATCTCTACCCATCTCAACACACTCCTACATCTCTTCTTCTTCTTCTTCTTCTTCTCTGTGGCTGTGCAATGTATGTGGCTGCAACCAATGAAATCTACCATGTTCATTCAAATGCATTCCATCATATATGACATTGCAATGACGATTTGAAACATTTATTATTAGGAAGCTTCTTATTTCCTTCTTTCTTTTGCTTTTGGGCTGTGTACATTCTTCTTCTTCATCTATTTTATTTTACACACACACATACACACACATACGCATACGCAAACGGATAATGATAAAGAGCTTGTCATCGCTATTGGTGGTGGGGTGGGTGTGGGCATGGGCACAGGCAGAGGCTTGCGACCCTCCATGCAGGTATGTGTGTAGTGGATTATAGTCTTTCTCCACGTTTGACCACAGCTCATCGCTCATCCCTCATTTGCTCTCTTGCAGCATTGGCTTGAAGAATGAACTGTTTAAACTGCATAAACTCGAAGTGACCGCTCACTTGCAAAAACCGCTGCCACTCTCGGTCAGAGGCGTCCACAGAAGAGAGATTACCATCAACAAATTGACTGGGACGGGCGCTGATGGAGGCACCTTGTTTGCTGTAAGAATCAAAGAAAAAACAAATTGCCAAGCAAAACAATGGAATCATGTCTCTCAATGTCTTGATATATTTCTAGTATCAGGGAGCCGTGGAAATTGGAACTCCGCCACAGCCAATGTCCGTCCTCTTTGATACGGGCTCTTCCCAACTCTGGGTTCAGACTACCACCACCACTGGCGACATTAACCGCAACGGTCGCCGCTTTGATCCGGCAAAGAGTTCCACCTTTCAGGCAACCTCCCAACAAGCAGATCCCATCGAGTACGTTGATGGAACCTCGGTCCAGGGCATCTTTGTAAAGGACACTGTCGCCATCAACACCCTGTCTGTCCCCAATCTCCAATTTGAGGCAGCTACCTCCATCAAATCCCCAAATCAAAATACCTCGGATATGGACGGCATCATGGGCATGTCCTTTTCCCTTCCTACCACTGCGGGCGGAACGGCTTCTCCAACCTGGTGGGAACGCGTCGTCAGTGCAAACCAGGTCACTTCCCCTGTATTTGGCTACTACATTGACAGCACAAATCAAAATGGCGGATTGACGCTTGGGGGCGTGGATGCCGCGCGATTCACCGGTGGTCTTACTTGGCTCCCTGTGGCGGGATCCGGTCCCAACGGCAAGGAACCCTTTGTCTTTTGGCAGTCCCTCATGACCGCCGTCTCGTTTCCCGGCTCCTCTCGCACCATCAGTCTCCCATCCAACTTTGCCACCGTCTTTGACACTGGAACCTCGCTCGCCGTCCTGCCCGTCCAAACCGCCGACCAAATCAACTCGATGCTCAACTTGCAGCGCGTCTCCAACTCTCCCCCCTTTCTCTATGCCACCGCGTGTCCCGGCGGCAAGATCCCGTCTGGCTTTCCCGACATTAAATTTGAATTCACGGGTGGGCACTTTGTCACGATTAGCCCGCAAGACTATCTCTTTATGCAGCCGACCGACATTGCCGGTGTCACTGCGTGCGTCAGCGGATTTGCGGGACAAGACATTCACGGCGGATCCACCACTTCCCGCCCTGGCCAAGCCCAACCCCTCCTCCCCTCTGCCATTTTCGGCAACGTTTTCCTGCGCGCCTTTTACACCGTGTTTGATTCCGCTAATAAACAGATTGGCGTTGCTGCTGCCATTCGTGACCCGAATGTCCGAAGCAATTTGACGGCCGTCCCACCTGGGAATGGTGTCCTGGGCACTGGATCCTCGAATTCGGCAGCGTCCACCGTCCAATACAAAACTGTATTATTTGGAGTGTTGACTGTGGTGGCTAGCTTTATTGTAATCTGAAAACTGCAATGCTAGCTCTTTCCACATTTGTTTTGTATGAAAAAGAGAGAGAGAGAATTGTTTATAGCCAATTATGTGCAAATTGTCTATTGATTTCTTTGTGTGTATATATATATATAAACGAGTGGGTTGCAATAGATGATGATATGTGTGTGTGTGTAAGAGTTTTTTCTGTGAATATTCCTGAATGATTAAAATACAGCGATATAACTATCGTTAACAAACTGTATGTGGATAATGGGAGGCATACGGCATGATTACGTAAATACATACTCGTGACTCCACGTGAGAGGCGCTTTTCTCTTTCTCTCTCTTCTCAAAACGCTTCTTCTCCTTCTTCTTCTTCTCGTTCTTGATTTGATGACTCAAAGCGAGGGTTGTGAGTCAAAGTGACGTGCAAGGTTTGACTCACTCCAAGGTTTACCTAACCCTTGCTTTCCTCGTCTTCTCGCATCTATTCATACAATTGAGGGAGTTTTCCCAATTGGTTTTGCATTGGGAAACGGTTCGCGTTTTATAGAGTGTATAGCGCGCGCCTGTGTGTGTGTGTGTGTGTATCGGAGAGAGAGGGCACCATACAATCTTTTGCCCCGAGGAAAATACGGGGAGTAAGAGGGTTACTCATGGACACTGACCGTGTGTTGCCTTTGCCGATACCTTCCAACCCACTTGCACCAACGATAGACGTAGCAGCGGCACAATTATATTTCAAGCGCATGCCGAACGGCGATTTGGTGAATTTGGATGGTCCATCAGTCTTGTATGCTGCTGGGCTCTATTTGGATCGCAACGAGAACGCTCCTGCTGAAGGTATAAAGTTGATAGGCGCGTTGATTTTTCAAGTTTCTCATCTCGTTGTCTAGTAGCTGCGGAACCCTCTGCGTTGACGGGTTCACCCCCCCAAGTCGTATCCCCAGATCAACTCCAAAACTCTCTTTCCGCCTCTGCGTCCTTTAAATTGGGTCCCGACTCTGAGGGATCGGATATCGCAGACCATACGCTGGATAACACACTTTCTCACCACCACCATCTAGACGTGCAGCACGATCCTGTGGCTGCTGCTGCTGCCGCTGCTGCTGCTGCCGCCGCCGCTGCTGTTGCTGTGCAGACACCCGGTACAGCGAAACGAGGGACGGGACGAAGGCGGTCAAAACCGTACGATAATACAAACCTTGAAGGAGCGAGTCCTTTGAACGGGAGGCCGACGAAATCGTCGTCTGCTATGGCGAGGTTGGCTGAAGGGGCTACGAAAGCGATGGAGGAATTGGAGGATGAGTTGGCATTAAAGCGGCGGAGGAATACAGGTTTGTTTTGTTCTGTTTTCTTGTTTGTTGTGCTTTGAGATTAACAGTTCATTTACAGAGGCTGCCCGCCGCTCACGCGAACGCAAAGCCGTCCGCCTATCCACCCTCGAAAATCAAGTCGCCCAACTCGAAGCCCTCAATTCCAGCATGTCGCTCAAACTCGCCGTTGTCGAAAAAGAGCGAGCCATTTTTGCCGCTCGTGAAGCGGAACTGAATCGGCGGATCGCGAGTTTGGAGGCGAGTTTGCGGGAGGCTCATGATGCGCTTATGGCGCGTGCCATTGGGCGACAGGAATTGCCTGGTGCGCCTGCTGAGGGGGCGGATCCGTTGGGTCCTGCACCGCCTTCGGAAGAGTTTGCGGGAGAAGAGTTGTTGCAGGCCAAGATGGGATAATGTTTTTTTTTTTTTTTGAATATTGTGTGTGTTGCGTAGTTTTTGTTTTTTTGCTGGGGGTCTTTTTATAAAAGACGAGTGTTGCAACCATGTTGGGGTATTCGTTTTGGGAGATTAGTTTGTATTGGCATGTTGTTGGGGTTTTTGCCATTTCTTTTCTTTACTTTTCTTGTTGTTGTTGTTGTTGAATAGGCTCTCTCTCCTTCTCTATCGCTTTTTTGTATATAAATAAACCGTTTTGTGTTTTTGTATTTTTCGATGCGCTTTGATTAGACTATGAGAGGATTTAAAGATACGCGGCTTACGTGTTCTTATCAGTCACAGTTGTTTAAAAACCCACATTGCTCACCAGTTGGTGCTCATTGTCTTTTGTTGCAATTTACACTTTTGCCAAATCTTTATTATGGCAACCGTCGAAACCATTTACGTGGGCACCATCATCCACTCCATCTCCCAAACCCAACTCGCCTACCTCAATCCAGGGATCCTCGGCGTCAACACAGACGGCACCATCGCCTTTGTCCACACTCTCCCCCCATCCACCCCTCTCGACACCTTTCTCGCCACCCTCACATCCAACAACACTCCCACAATCCGGCATCTCCCCGCCCACACCCTCCTCCTCCCCGGTTTCATCGACACACACATCCATGCCCCACAGTACCCCTTTTCAGGCACAGGCTACACCCTCCCCCTCCTAACCTGGCTAACAACCTACACATTCCCCCACGAACGCCGCTTTAGTTCCCTCTCGTACGCTGAAACGATTTATAAACGGGTGGTAGCCAAATCCCTTCGATGCGGAACAACGACTGCAGCGTGGTATGGTACGATCCATACACCCGCTACGATCCTTTTAGCGCGTACGTGCGTTGAGATGGGTCAACGTGCTCTTGTGGGTAAAGTCTGTATGGATCGGAATGGTGGGGACGGCTACGTTGAGAACAGTGCTGAGCAGTCTTGTGAGGATACAATCGAGTTTATTAGGGGTGTACGACAACTTGGGTCGGAACTCGTTCAACCGATTTTGACACCGCGGTTTGCGGTATCGTGTACAAAAGAGTTACTTGCCTCCATCTCGTCGTTATCGGACTCTGAAAACCTACGAATACAAACCCACTGTGCGGAAAATATTCAAGAATGCACACTTGTTGAATCACTATTTCATCTCCCGTACGTGCAAGCATATCACTCTTGCGGGATTTTGGGTCCCAAAACGATTTTAGCACATTGTATCCACCTAAACGATTCCGATCGTGAACTCTTATCACGCACACAAACCTCCATCTCACATTGTCCTGTCTCCAATTTCGCATTATCAAGTGGAATATGTAACGTCCGCGCTCTTTTAGATGCCGGTATTTCTGTTGGATTAGGCACAGATGTTGCGGGGGGGTGGAGTACCAACCTCTTGACCGCCATCCGAAACGCTTTGATTGCTTCCCGAGTTTTATCCATGCGAGATGGAACGGTGCCATTATCGTTAGAGGAAGGAGTTTATATGGCTACATTGGGCGGCGCGAAAACACTCGGACTGGACGCCCAAACAGGGAATTTCGTCAATGGGAAATATTTTGATGCGATTTTAGTGGATTTGGATGCGTGTGCGGATGGACGGAGGGATCATTTTGCGAGTCGGTCTGTGGATGTGTTTGAAGGTGAAGGTCCTCAAGAGTGTTTTGAAAAGTTTTTGTTTTTGGGAGATGAGAGGAATGTTGTTGAGGTTTTTGTTGCGGGGCGACGTGTTTTTTGTGTTGATGAGTGATACAAGTCGATGAGGGATTGGTTTATGTTTTTTTTTGTAGTTGATTGGGTGGTGTTTTTGGGATTTTTGATAGTCTAGAATTTCCAATAGAGTTGTTTAGATTTTACTAGTAATGACGGAATGGGAGGAGTAGACCCCGATTTGTTTTGCTTTTTTAGCTAAAGGTATATCGATTTTTTGACAAGCTACAACCAAAAGATGCCCATTTACACAAAACACCAAAAACCTCACAAATCCCATATTTTAATCCTCCATCCACTTTAAACTCGCCATAACCAAAAACCTCCTAGGCAACCTCCCGGGATTCGGCGCCAAAACCGTCATCTTTTTTTTCTCCTCCTCAACTTCACTCACATACACAAACCCAGCTAAATTCGTTCCAAGCACCAAGGAACTTTCTTGTTCGGGTGTTAGGTTTGTTTGGGTGTCGGGGAGAGGCGCATTCGAGACGGCTAATATGGAATGAAGGAGAATGTCCCCGGGTTCTACTTTGACGAGTCGGGTTTCTTGGAGGAGGCGTTCGGAGCCTAGTGGGAGGGCTGAGGAGGGTGCCAATGTACCTAAAAAAAAAAAAACACAAAAGTTATAACATACAAAACACAGACTATATAACCACTATTTTGGATAGTATGCATCTTTACCTTCACCAACCATCCGTACAGCAACATCCGTAAAAGAAACAAGAGAAGAATAAGGACTTAATTCCCCTTTAAGCGTTCCATAAAAGTATTCTTTTATTTTATGCATTTGTAATTGTTTGCGATAGGTTTTATCTCGTGTGACGACCTATACAAATCATTTGTTAACCATTTATTTACATTTTCAAAACACACAAAAAAAAAAAAGGAAACGTACTCCACCGGATTTGGCAAGTTTGATAATGGATATGCCTGAACCGTTTGGGAATCGTTTTGTGAGTTCGCTGTAAAGGCGTTCGTGGCCCAGAACAAGGATAGCATTCACTATACAGAACATCATGTTTTTGTGTATTAGATATACTATATTGGGTATTTGTTTCTTTGACGTTACCTCCAAATTGATCAATAGCATGGGTTAACGTTTCGTATCCATCCACATCCACAAACTGTCGCGGGGTATTGATTATACACCCCGAAGAACGCACTACCCACCATCAACAACCCCATCAACATTTCCCCATCACAAAAAAACAAAAAGGACAGACAAAGTCTACTCACCATCCACTTGATCCAATTTCTTATTCACGACCCCCGCCAACCGCTCCACCAACGCATGATACAATTTCGGTTTCTCCAAAGCAGAAGCATACCCATAGTAATACACCAACGGACTCGTCCCAGTCGTTGCAGACGATGCCGAGAATTCTTCTTCAACGTCAATGGGACGGCTGATGGCTGTTGCTGAGAGTGTGCCAGGTAAACTGACAGATCCCTACAAAAGTTTATTGAGGACGAGTTGAAAGTAGGGTGATAAAGGAAATTCAATACCTCGTTGGGATCAATATCGACAAAAATGGGTTTGTTGCCTTGTTTGACTGCATAGTTTAAGAGGATTTTGCAGAGTGAGGTTTTTCCTACGTCTTCGGGTCCGACAATCATGACCTACTCCTCAAAAAAACAACAAACAAATACATTAACAAAAGAAGCAAATACAAATTCGCTTCTTGACACACTTTGTACCTTTGGTCCTGCGTCACCCTTTTCAGCAGCAGCAGTACGCAACTGCTCCAACGCAAGATGAACATTCAAATAACTCTGCATCGGAGCCTCCTCTGCTATATAATCTACAGTAGGTTTCCCTCGAACGTGTTACAGAGTCAAGAAAAACATGATAAAAACAAGGATGGAAAAAATAAAAAGCAAAAGGATATCTCTAATGTACATCCATGCCAGGTGTACACTGCGACTTTTCGACCCGAGAATGCGTAGGTGGGGTCTGATGCGAGTTCTGTGCCAAAGATCTCGGCGTGGCCTGATTTGAGCTGGATAGAAAAAAGGAAAAAAAAAAGGTGTTTCAACAACTGGACTCTATTGTCTTTTGTATTGTACGTCCCATCCAAAATTGTGTGTATTGTACAATCTATTTTGTTGGTAATAGGAAGGGATTGTATGGCATGTACACTCTATAATGCTCATGCTGGTGTTATTGGTCCATACCTTGAGGGTAACGATCCCATTCTCTGAAAAATCATTTTCGAAACGGAATTCTTGACCGGGACGGAGCGTCACGATGCGGCCTGGTTCTGATGCTATCTCCTACAGTAACGAGAGCAGAGTTGATAGGATGCGCACGGTAAGAAGTTGAGGGTATCTCTTTTACCTCTTGGGCATCGCTGTCCATCGTAAATTCAACAGCTTGGATGGGCAAGCCATTGGTAACGAAGATCGGATTGCTGGACGTCCAGGATGAGTCACGCTATCGGCGTTGTTGGCATGGATACGCGCAGAACCGCCTGACTCACTTGAGCGTTCGTAGTCGGAGTGTTTTCCTTTGTTGTCCGCCACTTACGCAAAATTAGTGTTTTTGCTGGCTGCGAGCAGTTTATACTTGACTGCAAGAGGACGATATTTGCATATAGCATTTGTAGGGTACAGCGGGGTCTCCTAGTAAGGAGTCATTAACAGAGCTGTTTTTGGTCTCTTGCTAGACCATCACGAGAGAGCGTGAGCTGGGCTCGGTCGGCGCCGCCGTCATGTCCCAATCCATAACTTCAACCTCCCTACCACGCGCAATGTCTTTCCGAAACTACGGCCTCCTTCGCGGGTACAGAGGCCAAACAACACGGCCTTTTGTACCCCTCCACCGGCACATGTGGACCAACTCGCAATATACCCGTCGGCCGCGATGGCAACATTGGCAGCACAGAAATACCCGACATGAACAACGGAGAAGCATATTTGGAGCAGCGAGGGCAACGTTTTCCTTGTTGCGTATGACGGTTGCGGCTGCTTCTGCGGGTGGGGGTATGGTGGCGGTGATGGGGTACAAGTTGAACGGTACGTCGTTCAGAGTGCACTGCAACCAGGCGATTAAGTTAGAGTACTAAAATACTCTTTGTACAGAATTACAAAAAGAATATGTCCCAGACTGGATGAAAGATGCCTTTTCAAAGGCCAACGATTTTGTATCAAGTATCGACCTTAGTAATATCGAGATCCCCGAAATCCGACTCCCAGATATCGACGTTGACTTATCAAAGTTTAAATTACCCGATATACTCCCACAGACACCTCCCGCACTTCCAGGCATGGAAAAAGCTGCTGAGAAGTTTGATGAACTGACGACTGCGGCGTTGGGTGGGGACCCGATTGGAACGATACCGACAGAGTTGGATGTTATGAAGGCCGTGCAGCATCAGGCAACGCAGACTAAACCAATGAGCACCATGACTCCGCCTGATGAAGATTTGATGGTGTTGACCAAGAAGCTGATTGAAGTCCGGAATTTGTTAAAGACAGTGGATAATAATGCAAAGATGACATTACCTAGTATTGTGGTGATTGGATCGCAGAGTTCGGGTAAAAGTTCTGTGTTGGAGGCTATTGTTGGTCATGAATTTTTGCCAAAGTAGGTGGTAGTGCATGAAACATGCATAATTCATAAGAGCTTAACACTGGGTTTGGAACAGGGGTACGAATATGGTAACACGACGACCCATTGAGCTCACGCTCATTCACACACCAAACTCGGCTGAAGAGTACGCAGAGTTTCCTCAGCTGGGATTAGGAAAAGTTCGCGATTTCACTCAGGTGCAAAAGACCCTAACGGATCTAAACATGGCCGTATCCGACGCAGAATGCGTCTCAAACAATCCGATCGAACTCCGTGTGTATTCTGCCAATGTACCTGATCTCACCCTTGTCGACCTCCCAGGTTACATCCAAATCCACAATCGAAATCAACCCGCCATTCTCAAAGAGAAAATTGCCGACCTGTGCGAATCCTACATTCGCGAGCCTAATATCATTCTGGCTGTATGCGCCGCCGATGTCGATTTAGCCAACTCTGAAGCACTTCGAGCGAGTCGCAAAGTGGATCCCAGAGGGCAACGTACAATCGGTGTCGTCACAAAGATGGATTTAGTCGAGCAGGACACGGGTGTGGGGATTTTGACCAACAAGGATTACCCCCTCCAACTGGGCTACGTTGGAGTAGTGTGCAAATCATCTGGGTCTGGAATGAATTCTCAGGCGTTGATACGTTCCGAAGACGCTTTTTTCAATTCTCAGCCCTCATACCGGTCCAAAAAGGTCATGGTGGGGACTGCGACACTGAGACGGAGACTCATGCAAGTACTTGAGGACCACATGGGACGATCCCTGCACAGCATTTCAGATGCCGTACAATCCGAATTGGATGAAGCTCGGTACCAGTTCAAAGTCCATTACAATGATCGAAAGATTAGTGCAGAGAGCTACGCCCTTGAATCGATTGATGCGTTGAAACAGCGCTTCAAGGAATTTGCAAAGCAGTTTGGAAAGCCCCAAGTTAGGGAAGAAGTTCGCACGATGCTCGAACAGCGGTTACTGGACATTTGCTCAGACATGTACTGGAGTGACCCTAGGATTGGTAACCTACCCCGCCTATGCCTTGTGGATCCCTATTGGCCCACCCGGCTTGACATGAGCTCGGGGGCGTTAACCAAGAGTGGCGTTGGACGGGCATCAGTCCAACTTGTGGTGGACGTCCTCATGCGGAATATGGAGCGACTCACTTCCACTGAACCATGGGTCCATCATTCGGAGGGGCGTCGCAAAGTCATGGAATTCACCAATGATCTCCTCCGCACAAAGTTCCATACTGCAGTAGACCAAGTCGAAAACACCATCAAGCCATACAAGTTTGAAGTTGAATGCTCGGAACTCGAATGGCAGGAGGGCCAAAAGCGGGCTGTGGCATTACTGGAAAAGCAAATGGCAGATGCAACTAGAGGATTACAAGGCATCAAATCGACGGTTGGACGTCGTAAATTGCGAAATGCCATTAAATATGTCCAGAAAGCTGACAAGGATGCTGAACTCCGTAAACAATCCTCTAGCGATGCCAAGCCGCTTGATGAAGCTCCACCACCGGAATCCCTTGACTCGGATCACCCCGCCTACAATGTTAAACTCATGGAACGCGCCCGCGAGGCCCTCAACCTCCAATCCCGCGTCGCCCTGCTCCAACACCGCATCAGCGCCGTCCGATCCCGCCAATGCAGCACCTCAGATAACAAGGCTTGCTGCCCCGAAGTCTTTTTATCCGTCGTCGCCGATAAACTGACTTACACGGCCGTCATGTTCATCTGGGTCGAACTCTTGAATGAATTCTTTTTCCAACTCCCCCGCGAGATTGATAATCGTTTATACTATGATTTGACTCGGAATGAAATTATGGAATTTGCCAAGCAGAATCCTATTGTTGCCAAACATTTGGAGGTTCAGGAAAAGAAGTTTACGTTGGAGGTTGTTATGGAGAAATTGAGAGAGTTGCAGAAAAAGCGTTGAGTGTGTGACATGGTGTTTTTTGGGGGGTGATTGGAGGATCATCATTCGTTTTTTTTTTTGTTTCTACACACTGTATCTATGCTTTTATCTTTATATTTTTTTTGTGTCGTTGTTTCGTTTGGTGGTGATTATAAGGGTAGATTTGGATAAAACATTACAATTTTCTTTTCAACTGGATATCTGCCATCCATTTTTAATTTTGGAAATCGGGTGTCGTACTCTGGGCGATACAGCATACTGGTGAGCTTGTATTATAAACGCCTCTCAGCATCTGACCTCAAAGTCCCTTCCACGTCACGTCCATTGAACACTGCGATCAAAAGCCCCATGATGTTTACTGCCAAAGTCCTTGTAGTGAAAAACTATAAGAGAGCCTACAAGGCCACACTCACATTTTGCCTGATACTTGCAAACCACACCAACACAATAAAAAAAGAGCATGACGTACGTACAACCAACCCAAACCCATAAGATAAACTACACACTAACATCCACCCACTCACCACCAGCGTCTTCTCCGCCCTAAAATACAAACCCAACCTCCGCATCGTCGTGGCCGTCATCGCCACAACAGCCCTATCTGGCATCGCCCTCGCCGAACGGGACCTCTTTTTCAATCCTACTTTATTGTTACGCCATGATCGTCGACATGAGGACCCGTACCCGTGGAATAAGGTCAAGCCGAATCAGAATTTGAAATTGTATGCTGTGAATCAGCGTGTAAGTTTTTTATGTGGAGTGCTAGATTGTTGTTCACGGTGGATGGATAAGTAATATCTTTTGGTTTGCGGTAGTTTGATAATATTGATCCAAAGAGTATACCCACGAGGGACTGGGATTGATGTGTGTTTTTTTGTATAAAGGATTTTGGGGTTGTTGTGAAATGAGGTGCCTTGAAGGCTTTCTTGTTGCTCGTTTCCTGAACATGTATAGTTTTGTTTTTTTTTGCAAGATTTTATGAGCGTTTTTTGTTGGAGGGATGATCAATCGGACTCTGACAATGAGATTATTGTTTCCAATCACTAGCGTTGGTCGTTCAATCTGTGCTCCAGTACGGGGGCATTGGAACGCATTTTTCGTCGATTTGAGGATACTTGAACGTTTTGAGTGTTTTGTATATTCATATTCGATCATGATCCAACTCCGTCTCAAACTATCAGTGCAGTTTACCTGGCCTGCTTGTATGTATATAACGTGTTTTCTTTTAGTAAAAGCCCAGTCGCAATGCATTTGTTTATTTTGCGAGTGGTCCTGCAAAGGTAGTCACTACAAGTTTTATCAAAACACAAGGGCCAAAGTGAGTGGAAACATTCACTATTATTTGGACGCTTGGTATGAAATACCATTAAGGCTTGTGAAGTATTTAAAAGGAGCAATGCCATGTATTCTTTGGAACGTATAGACAGTTTTTTGTCCCTCAACCATAATCCTCACGTACTGGAGAGTTTCCAGTGACAATATTTACCGCTAGCACGATGATTCAAAACAGCGAGAAACGCCGGGGTGATACTCTTTCATCTTCATCTTGTCTTGATTCGACAATGAACGATATGAAGTAGTGGATAATATCATAGGGCGTGCACTCTGCACGGCTTTCACTCTGGTACAGAAATCTGCCTTTCAATTTTATCTGGAGCCTTATTGAGTGCTCGCTGGTCAAGCAGCCCGCAGATCGTTCGGTGGACAACGGGCGCTGGCACCTTGCCGAATCCGCTAATGCCCTATTTGAATTCAAGACAGCCTGTCAAGACTACTGGTATCGACAATCCGCTGGTAAGCTCTGCCGTGATATTCCTTTCCTAAACTCATGAAGAAGGCCAGAAAGACAGCGATACAAGTCTTTGGAGGTCTTGTTTTCATTTTAAAAAGATGAAACAATACTTTTTTTGCAGTTGGGATGTTACTTATTGTCTTATATTCGATCCAGTAATAACTGATGTGGAGGCATATTGTCGGAGTACAGGCGCACTTGACTTGAATTACATGATGCTCTGTTAAAACGGAGATTCCCAACCTGCGCCCATATGGGATGAACAAGTTGAATGTTTTTCGAATGCCAGAAAGGTGGCAGATGATGAAGCCTAAAACGGCACTTGGTAGTGAAGGAGATGTCGTCCTTTGCACTTATTCTCATCCTATTAAACTCATCTCTGCAAGATCCCTCGTTTCTGGTGGGGAGCTAGCGCTTGAAATGCCATAATTCTGAATCCATTCCTCACTCATTCTTTTGCTCGCGATCGAGCATTGCATCTAGTTCACAGAGCAAGGAGTCCGAAAACTCGGACGAGCTGACAGTTACGTAAGCGAACGCGATCCTCCGAGTTCATCAGAACTAGAACATTGCTGGTAGAGTAAATACAACCATTCGCCCAAATGCTAGCAAACGCAGCAACAGAGGATGCTGTGAAGCGGAGACGAGAAGAAAGGGCACGATTAGCCAGAAAGGTGATTGCTGGTGTACGTTTGGCAGTTCGTTTATATCAAGTCGTTCTCAACTGCCATGACGGTTTTAGGAGATCTTGGAGCAGATGAAAGAAACAACCACCCCATCATCCCCAGCTTCTAAATCATCTTATTGCTCATCACGCTCAAATATCCCCACCCGCCCATCATCTGTTCTCGGAGTTCGAACCGACCGACCCGACAAATCACTACGAAGTAGTACTGGTTCCGCTCACCTCGATCGGAATGCCATCATCTCGAAAGCCTCCGTGTATCAAAGCTTACCATACTTACCGACGAAAGGAGAGCAGTTTGCTTCATCAGCAACTTCAACAGCAGATGAAGCGAGTACGACCGCAATAGATGACGATACGACTGCACATCGTGTGGATCGCATCCTGGACTTTTTGAAAGAGGTGGAGGAAGATGACGCTAAAAGTGCTGCCAGCATCAAAGCTGGGTCAGCTGCTATTGGGGGACTTCTCGGGACGGTGTCGGGGTAGGAGAAATGGTGTTGATCTAAAAGATGACCCAATGTTGATTTTCACGTTAACTTTCTGAAGCACGTCAAACGTTGGTACAACCGAACCCATCATCGGTAGCACAAGTGAGTTTGACAACTAATATTCTTCACGTCGTTATGCGCATTGCTCACTATGAGCATTCCGTTCTTTTATGAAAATAAAGCTGCCGTGTTTGATGGAGTAAAAGCCAAGATCATGGGACAACAAATGGAGATCGAGGAAAAGGGGCGTACTCTTGGCATGCTCAAAAAAGAACTCAAGAAGGTGAAGGAGAGTTTACATGATCAGGCTCTGGAATTGTAAGTACTTTGGTGAGCTTCCTTATTGTCCAAAAATTCAGTGGCTAACCCATCTGAGGAAGCAAGAAGGAACTGAAATCAAAACTATCCCTGCAACGCAAAGAGTATGAAACTATCATAAAACGACATTTAACTTTTATCGATAAACTCTTGGCTGAAAAAGAAGACCTGTCAAAAAAGTGTGAGGTGCTCACTGAAGAAGTCAAGAATCTCGAAAAGCAGTTTAGGGATAAGGTACTGCGGCGGGCTTGCTGTCGAAATACAAATCTAACGACACATTTGCTCATCTGTACTATTTTTCCAAGTCCAGGGTTCTGGAAGAGCAGCATGAAAAAGATCTGAAGCAGCAGCGAGAGCTGTGGCAAGCGGCTGAAAAAGTCAAGCGCGACAAGTGGATTCAAGAAAAGACCAAGGCTATCAAAGATCAAACCATCAAAGGTCTTGAGCCCGAAATCCAACGGATGCTCTCTGTAAGTTACCAGGAATAGAAAGCGGGCTTTTGAAAATGGATGTCTGAATTTGTACATGCCATCAGCAACAAAAGCTTCAAATCCGGCAGATGGAGGAAAAGTTCCGGGAAGATCTAGCTAAAGAGAAGACCCTTTTGGCTGAGCAACAGCAGCGGCAAATGGTGCGTGAATTACTGGCGCTATACACTTACATACATCATTGTAACATATTGATTTTAGGAAGCCATGCGAGACCGTATCGTGGCGGAACGACAGCGTGCGTGTGAAGAAGAGCGTGAATTCGCGCGCCAACGCTATCAAAAGCAGCTTGAACGGGACGAAATGGAGGTAGGCGATACGCTGATGCTTAGATAGAAGAAGTTTATCAAACATTATTTAATGGCATGGATACTAGTTTCAGCAACAAAAGCGCAAACTCCTCGCGGATTTCGATGAACAGAAGCACATTCTTATGGAATCCCACAAGATGGACCGGCAAGCTGAAGAATCATCACATAGAAAACAAATTGAAGAGCTCCGTCGTCAGGTTGACGTGGAGCGTGATGCCAAAGAACAGGCTTTGGAAGACGCAAGAAGAAAACAAGCAACGGAAGTAAGCAGGACTTGTCTTGCACCCGTAGGCAAATGCTTTTGAATCGACGTTATTGACTTTTCCCCTCGTAAACAGCTCTCAAATCTGCGCGAAAAGCTCGCGATAGAAAAGGAAGAATGGCAAACGCACTACATGGCTAAACAAGAAGCTGAAATGCGTAACCGTGAAGTACGCAGGAGCAAACTTACATATACCATCTGTCCACTCTAAACCCCATCATTAAATTATTAGAAAGCGTTCAAAGAAAAGCTTGTCCGTGAACGGGACGCAGAGATCGAAATGGTCGTACAACGGCTTGAATCCGAGACAAGCTGCAATTCGAGTGAGGCGACTAGGAGGTATCGTATGGAAATTGAGCGTCTAAAAGCCGAGACGGCGGAAGAGGTCAAGCAGGTAAGTCAGCCGCTAAAAAAACGATCAATTGACGGTCACATTCCAACACGACAGAACTGCCTTGGTTTATAGTTGCGAGATCAACATAGTTTAGCCATTGACAAGCTTCTCGCTGCACAAAACGAGCTTCGCGCAATTGAAGATGCCAAGCGAGATTTGGAAAAACAGGTCATCCAGGTGCAGCATGAGTCAACAGCAAAGGTATTGATCAATAATAATATCGCTACCCCCTAATAAATTTGAAGACTAAAAAGTATTTTGGCGCAAATGCACGCAGGATAACCTCATTCGCCAACAAAAGAACGAGCTCTCCCGCCTCAAGGTCGATGAAGAAACCCTAATGCAAACGATACGTGCGTTAACGCAACTGCACCTGTAGCAGCATATCATTCCTGAAGCTAATGCAGTCAAAAATCCGTTCTCGCAGGACGCGACTTTGAAGAACAGCTAGATGCCAAAGAAGCAACTTTACGTGCTCTCGCGGATCAAATCGCGGAGCATGACGAAAAAATAGCAATTCTACAAAGAAAGCATCGCAATGAAGTTGAGGAGGTGGTCAATGAGAAGGTGAAGACTCACTCAAGCATGCATGCAGTTACTCAATTTGAAACTGAACCCTTCACTTTGATGTCCATCAGGACCAAACAGTGAACCTCATAGAAGAACGAGTCCGAAAAGCGCTGGCGCTTAAAGACGAGTTGGTCACTAGTTTGAAGTCACAGGTGGAGGACCTCAGTATCAAAAACACACATCTTGAACGGTTGATCGAGAAGCAGCGACAGGTAACGTTGGATGGAAAAGGTGAACTGCGAGCTATCAATTCTAACGTTTCCACTTTAGGAACTTTTGAGTTAAAAGTAGAGTCACTTGACAAGCCAATTCATGTAATTAACTGCATCTGAAAATATAATTCTATTACAAGTACATACACATTCATGCACATCGGTCTCGTCCTACTACTGTAATGCTGAAAGTCAAATTATCTTATCCACGTTCAGGATTAATGATAACAAAATGTGCCACGTCGTAGGTCTGACGTAGAAAATGGTAATCAACATGCACATCGACCATCCGTCAGTCATTCATGGCAAATAATCATTACAATAGTATGGTACGCCAACCAAAATGAAGAAGAATGCTATACAGAAAGGTGACCACCAGCGCAACGTCAAATCGAATCCTCTGCAACCACCTAGTCTCGGCTGCTTCTGGCCCATTCCACCCGCAGAATAAGGTTATCGTATCCAAATCCATTGAGCTTTTCGAGTGCCCTTTCCGCATCCTCTTTGTGGTAGAAGCTGACAAATGCGAATCCCTTGCAGGCATTTGTTTCGCGATCCCTTGCCACGAACTAGCGACACGTTTTAGCCCTAAAATGCCTATTATTCAAATATCAACAGTCATTACTTACCACTCGTGATGTATGTCCGAATTTGCCCACTAAGTCTTTGACATCTGATTCCGAGGTATCTTCCGATAAATTTGTGATACGAATTGTAGGGAAATCGTCTCGTCTCTCTGTCCGCATCGATTCTCCTGGACCACGGTTTCGTAGGCTTGGAGGTACATACTTGCCACTCGTCTTGTCTTCGCCACCCGTCAAATCCGTCAATGCTAGCGCCCGGAACATGCGTGGTAAACAAGGGCTGCAACTTGGTAAAATTTCAGTACATGATTGAGACTTACATGATTCCTTGCTCTCAAGAGCTCCTAGCTCGTCAAGAGGTGCATGGGTATCCTTGAAGGGACACTTGCTGGTCCAGTGATCGCCCTTACAGATACGGCAACTAATCTTTGACTTGGCAGCTGCTGCCAATGCCTTCTTCAAAGAGTCGACTTCGTCTGATGGTTGTGGCATATCGTGGTCTTTGATAGTCGATGAAAGTTTCAGGAAAACTTTTTCGCCGTAGGACGTGCTGTTTGTATCGGGACCAGCTGAGAGGCCAGCAACCTCCCCGAACTTCTTCCACTTATTCTGTTGGAAGTGCCACATGATCCAGATCAGAGACAGTTCAAAAACAATAACAATGCCTGGTGTGTCCGTCGCCTTCTAGCAATCCCGTCTTGTCAAGGACACTCAACTCACCTTGCGCTCTGCGACCGCATGGTTGACTTGGGCCCTTATCAACCGCATTTTTGTTTTCCGGACAATCTTTACTTTCTTCCCGTCATCATTGAGCTTGTACTCGATCGTAACCCTCGTTCCGTCTGCCTCCTCACGAGTTGTGGGGGCAGGAAGGTCATCAGCATCGTACTCGGCTTCATTATCCTCTACATCCTCAGCCCAGTTCAGGCCAGATACGGGCTCGCTGCTCAAGTATCCACAACCTTTAGCATACCGTACGTGTAAGTCCAACTGTCTTCATACTTACGCCACAGGTGCCATTGTTCAGTGAGTTTGCGAATGAAGTTGAGGTGGCAGTTGTTTGTTGGATTGCAGTTGCGTGAGCTTTTCTGCAATACACGTATAATTGCCATGGCAACACTGCACGTGATATGTCAGGCAGGTCAATGGCCAACGACGGAGGCAAAATGTTCAAAAGATGCACGCAAGAAGCGCTGTTGCCAGACTGCTCAGTACAGACTCAAGAAGATCCCAACCGTATGCATTGAGGACAGGGTAACAAACGTCTTGTTAGCAGCAGATGCTTGTTGTCACTTGCTGATACATGTAAAACTAAGAAATAATGAAGCCACGTGAAACCAGAATGTAGAGCTTAGTAACGTAAATACGAGGCACTTTTGTCATTTTCAAATAGAGAACCCATAAAAGGACAGGGAATTTCATCTGCCGGCTGACAAATGAAGTTTACTGTATTCAACTTGTAAACTTGAACCCTTTGCACTTTCGCAAGCAAATGGACGTCGGGAATCAATTAGACCCTTGTATGTAGGGCCCGCCAAATAGTGTCACTCGACAGGATGTATTGAGCACCTATGGGATTGTGTCACGAAAGTATATGAAAAAAACATGCGGCCACATTGGTGCATTGATGCGAACGAAGAAGCTATGCAGACTCAGGACCGCATCGTTATCACTGCCAAAAGCACCACCAAAAGGTTCTTCTCGATGGACTCTGAATGTCTCAGATCTTCAAATTCTGACCTAATCAGTCACGTGACAGCGCGTTGCTTGCGCGCAGCAACCACGATCCAACGTTCTACGCGTGCGCGAAAGTGCACATCCCCCTTAAAAGCAACACGACTTCATAAAGAATCAAGGGGGAGAATAGCCGAGTGGTTAAGCCGCAGACATGCGGCTCAACTGACCGGTGTTCGAGTCCCGGAACGGGAGGACAAAGACTGATTGCTTGCGATGGAGGCGCAAGTGACGCCCCTTCGAGTGGGTCCCAATGAGGCTTTCAGAGCTGAGGGAGGGCCTTGTGTTATCTATCCTTTTGGATCGGCATACTCACAACTAGACTCTTTGCTCTCGCTCTTTCCTCAGCTGAATTTGATTATTGGTGGACCCAGCACCCTCTAGTTTTCCCATTTTAAATGGAAGGCAGGACCTCTGGAAGAAACTTTGAACCCATCAAAATCACGCTGGTGCACATAGTAGAGAGAACCACTTAGCTGCAAATCGCATGCTGTATATATCATCCCAAGTCATGCTATATGGGCATCTTATGAAGTCTTTTGTGAAGTAGAGTCAATCAACAGTGCTTTATTCGCTATTGGAGCTCGATTTCAAAGGTACTGCTTAGGACTCAGGTCCGCGAGCTCACCAAGACTTCAATTGGGAAGGCAATGCCATAGCGCGTTCCCGGTACAGTCGACAGTATGACACGAGTGGAAATCAGAACGCAACCTAAACCAACGGGAATGAACCGCACGACGAAAGTACTCCGTCTATGAAGAGCGGGAATCGATCACATGTACATTGGAATAAGTTATCGAACCACTGGAGCAAGGACAGCGGGTGATGGTATGACAAAGGTTGTCGAAAGATCCACAGTCAGGTCGTGACGATTGAACAAGCCCAGCAATACTGTACAGGTATGTGTTTTGCGGGAAAAAACAAAGAGACTATGCCCTGCAACATCAGTAGCAAGAACAGGGGGCCCTTTCCTTCAGTTTGCCATGCTGGTAAGTAGATCACAACTCTTGATGATGCAACAGAACAAAGAGCTGGAGAGAGGCGCGTTGAAACTCCACGAATGAAATCCGCAACGCTCGGTTGTTGGGGACGGGAACTGACTCAAAGCAACGTGTCCTTTCAGGCAGTGTACATCAATGGGATAAAACAAGTCATTGGCTCAAATCTTCAGTCGTCGATGAAGCCTATATTAAATAGGTTCTACGCCTATGGAAATACAAGACTCCTCAATGGTCATGTTGGTCGCTCCCATCGATAACTTCGATACATTGCATCCAAAAATACTTGGTCCTGTTGATCATGTAAATGCAAAGGATAAAGAATGCAAAGACTTCCCTTGAAATACCTGACACAATCTCGCAATCCTTCGTTGAAATTCCAAGTCAGAAAGACTTCCTTTGCCCGGCAACGGCGGGAGGTCTTCGATCCACTGCCAGATATCATTCAAGCGCTGAATCTGACGCTGCTGAGGAGTAATTGGGGGCGCCGTAACCTGGGAAGAGACAATATTCACAGTAAGTACGTAGGTCCTATATTAGCAACTTGAGGCCATTGTGTTCCTCGTTCATACCTGCGGAATAGCAAGGTCGCGTTGCGACAACGACTGATGTGGTAATGATCCGTGCGGTGTGGCATCTCCGGGTCCAACGATTTTCGCCCGCTGAAACATTGCCATGATGTCCACTGGCTGTCCATATGCCTGCTGCGGCTGTGCACTGGAAATTGGTGGAGCCCCAGCGATCGCAGATTGGTATTTCAGGAGTGTTGTGTACAACCTTGTCCGGTCTGCTGTCTCGTACATCCAAAGACCTTGAACACTATCGCCACTATCTACCCCGAGAATGAGAAAATGCTCAATATTTGCACATAGTATTCTCAAAGTTAATCAAACGCTTCGCACCGTCAGGCTTTCGATATATAACGAATTCCTGCATAAGCTGAACCTCCATATCTGCGCTGAGAAGAACCATCAAGTTCTCGATACCCAAGCGGTTCATCACAAAAAGGCCGTAAAAAGGCTCCACCGATCGTTGAAAGACAAACATTGTGCCTTCAATTCCTTTCTTAGTCTGTAGGTGGATTATGTACAGCGACGCCATCAGAGAACGCAGAGACGGTGAGATCTAAGAGCACCAGTCGTTCCCCACCCAACTTGAGCTCTGCTGGTCAAAATCGTACACAACAACATGACTAGAACTGTCGAGGATGGCCACTATATTCGAGTCGTGCCGCCGAAGGACGTTCAAATTCACGGCAAGTCGCGCCGCCGGGTCCATGGTTGGAATTTATGAGAATCGGAAGTTAACCGCGAAGACCATCCACCTACTGCTTGTGTGGTCAGCAATTGTGGCGCAGCAGAGCGCCATGGCGTATGCCATCAGTCGCAACATCCAGAGTCTGGGAATACCACGAAGCTACATTTCACTGCAGTAATCCCGCCAGACCTAGTTGGAATGAGCAAGCATCGGGGGCTCACCGTTCGTTTGCTTGAAGCGTCCCTTAACTTGACATTGTAACATTTCAAAAGCAAGAGATTACGGTGTAGTAAAAGCTCGATCAAGTACATCCCTTGCTGTCTTAGTGCCATTTTCAATCACCTCCACACTATGTTCCCTACCCTTACTCACTGCTTAAATTACTATTTTATCATAAAAATTGGTGGACAAATCATAATATCCACAGACATCCTGGTAGCGTTACTGTAAAGGTATTTCTCTAGAGGTACATTATGATGGTATGAATTTGATGCAAAGCAATGCAGCGAGAAGTGCATAGATAGAGGAGAGTTGTTTGGACGTTTTGATGAAGGATCTCAACCAGATCGGGATTGGTTACGAAATCATCAGATGGAGCGCTCGCAATGTTCGCGTCACTCCATGGTCTGCCACATGAGCGTTTGCAGTACAGTTCCAGACATTTGCGGCCGGAAACCAAGCCTCTCCTCCTGTTTATATCTGCTTGTGCCGGTCTCATCCGCACAGCAACATGTCGGTTCCCCGATTCCTCCCCGCGCTGATCGGTCGTATTCGATCCAGCAGAAATTGCCTTATACAACGGACTACAGTCGTGCGCTCTGAGAAAGTCATTTGCTCCAGAACGCAGTTGCCATATATGAATGATTGTACTGCATGGCGAAGTTTCAATTCGACCCGCCCTTTGAAGTTAGATACTTCAGGAAAGGAGACCTCCCAACCCCGAAACGCTGCGGCTTCCGGTCCTACGCCACCTGAACGCTCTTCAACAGCTCTTCCTCCGAAAGACTCCATGCACCGGCGAAGCCTTGGGGAGTCTGTTTCTTTTTCCAGGGTGGATGTTGGAGCACAACCGATTCCCTCAACAAATATTCCTGGGACAAAGAAAACTCTAAAACTTAAAGCTCTGGTAGGTACGAGGCCGCCTAGCATACGATTTTTGGACGTCCTTCTGTATTGTCCAAGAATACCTGCAGATATTTGATGCAAACGGCGACCTGCAAAGACCACTAGAGGGAGAGTTCTCAAAGATTGGGATATGTTCAAGGCATTCCTTGCAACCTCGTGATTTGAGAAAGGTAACACTTCTTCAAATTTGTTCAACGAGAGAAGCACCCATCTCAAGCTTCCATGTTGTTACCCTGAGACTAGATGGATAACACGTACTCAGAACAACTTCCCACGATCCTAGTTCGGGAAAAAGCAATTCTGGTAAACTTGCTGCATTTTAAGGCGCTTATCAAAGGTTGAGCTGGCTATTATTTTCATCTATTATGCCTCCCTTTCTAATCCGTTTGCATTTTGTCCTTCAGCTGATATGACAATCATGGCGGATAGCCTGGGATCTAACAGCTATTCGTCGGATTTCTTACAAGAGCTATGTACAAACTTGAAAATACAGGAGGGCTCATACGAATTTCGGTAAGTTCAATCTTACAAGATGGACTTTTGTTCCTAAGCAACCTCTGAGCAAGAACTAGTGCATTAGAAACCATTCTCCTCAACGTCATAGCCGCCCTTCAAGCTGAGCAGCTGGAACTTTTTTCTCGTGTCACCCAAACGTTAGAGAGGCTCGATGAGCGCGTCGACGAAGAGGAGCTGAAAGCGTTGTTGTTGAGCAGACGAGGCGTTGATCAGTTTGCTATAAAAGTGAACGCGATTCGTGGAGTATTTATCGACATTCTAAACAAGTATCTGAAGATTGTTTCTGAATAGTAGCGGCAATGGATGAAGGCATCATGACTAACACGCTCAATTTGCATTGTATTAGCGATGAAGACCTTGCAGGCATGTATTTGACTGCCAAAGCTGCAGGTCAACCAAAGAAAGTTTCGGATCATATAGAAGCGGAGCTACTCTTCGAACATTATCTCAATTTAACCGATGGTGAGTGCCTGACACTCCCTTTACGGTTCGTGTCATGTTCAAACTCGACTATTAAATTTCGCAACAGAGATTTCCAATGCTACACATCAACTCTCAACCAATATTTCAGCAACGCAAGCCATTACCAACATCGTTCTGGACTCACGACGGAACCAACTTATCAACTATGAATTGAAAGCCACACTCGCTACTGTGGCCATATCCACAGGGGCGCTGGTGGCTAGTATTTTTGGAATGAACCTAACGACCAATTTGGAACAAACTCAGGGCGTGTTCTGGGCGGTTACCACAAGTGCTATTATAATTGCTGTTAGCTTTTATGTGATTGCGGCGACACGATTGAGGAGGTTGATAGCCGCTGGGGGCTTTAAGAAACGCAATTCGCTTTGATCATTAGTATTCCTTTGATCCTTGCCCGTATTTTAGTTAGTTCTTCTTGTATTAGACAAAAGTTATCGTGAGGAACTGTGAACTACCAACGTCTCTTAGTTAACGGAGTGGGCTTAGCAAATGAGTCATTTCAGTCGTTCCTTCACCAGCAACCAATATCTTCCAGGCCATAGATCGTAACTTAAGACCAAGCAGAACAATGTTTCTCTACAAGGATACAACGATAAAGTCTGCCGTACATCCTGTCAAAGAATTTCAGGTAACGCTACTGGAGACCTCCTTTGGCAACCGTTTGCACCAACATAGCTGCCAAAACACAACCAACCCGTTCACATGCTCTGCAACCAATCTGACTCTATAGGCTGTTATTCTTGCTGGCAGGCCGCGGGACTGGGGAGGGTAGGTACCGCATTTGCTATCCGTACAGGTCGGTGATACCTACACATTCCTCATTGAAGGTTGGACACGTTAACGGACGATACTGATGCGAAACGGACGTCAAAACTCCCCAAGGCCGCCCTACCTGTAGCTGGGAAGCCTATGATACACTATCAACTTCAATGGTTGGAAGCGGCAAGGGTTCAGGGTGCGTAGACCGTTGTAACGCTCATTGTCAACTAGCTAATTGAATGTTTGTGGAATGCGTAGATATTCTTGTCCTGTGTCCGCCCAACTCGAGACAGGAGATTGCGATGCAAGTGGATAAGTACGAAGAATTCAGCGATCTGCAAATCAAAGTGCAAGTATTGCAAGTTCCGCACGGCGAAGGAACAGCTGATGCATTGCGATCGGTAAAGGATCACATCAAAGTAAATGATCAAGCAGATCGTTGGTGAGAATCCGCACTGGATTAACGAAATGGCTTGTCTTCCTAGCTTGACTTCATCGTCATGACATGCGATGTTATCACCGATCTCCCCCCACATCATCTCATTGATCTGCATCGAATTCATGGGCCAACCGTCACGACTCTGTTATATGATTTTCAAAAGTTGGAGAGTGCTGCTGAGCGACCCTGCAAGAAGGATGGTAATTAGTTGCCCAGCACGTCGTCTCTTGATAGTTTCTTCTAACTCCCACACTAGAATACGCTCAGTACATCGGTATTGAGGGTGCGAAGGGACGCCTTGTATACGCAAAAGCTCAAGAGGATGTTGGAGAATCGTTACGGATGCGTGCTGCCATGCTACGAAAGTATGTATCATACTAAGCTTGAAAGATGACAGCCTAGTTCTCAATCAAATACTTTGCCAGATTTCCGCGGGTGCGAGTTCACACCAACCTTCGTGACGCTCACGTATATATATTCAAACGATGGGTTCTGGACGTGATTGCGGGCAACAAAGCTATTTCAAGTGTCCGAAAAGATCTGCTACGATACCTCGTACAATGTCAGTACAGCAAAAAAGCAATGAAGGCAGAGCATATCGATGAGCGTAAGTCTCCGAACCTAGTAAGAAGTTGTGGATAACGCCAATCACATCGAAGTTGATAATTGTTATTCATAGTACTCGCGGCAAATCCAGATCCTCTTCAAGAAGCCCAACTTCTTTCGACAACCAACAGTGCAGGCATCGAACAGTGTCAGTAACAGACGCAGTACACTCTTTCCTGTATCTCAATTTGTGACATACAGCGTTTGCGTTCACAGTACTTCAAAGAGCGGAAAGCCAAACTGACGATTCACATTCCCCTCCAAACGCGGCTGCTGAACCATTAAGGAAAGCGACGACATCGAACGGACAACAGGTTGTCTGCGCTGCCGTTATTTGCCGAGATTCATTTTGCGCGCGAGCCAACACAGTGTGGGCTTTTGGAGAGATAAATCGTCAGGTTGGTGGCAAAGTAACAGACTTTAGTAATTACCTCTGGTGGAATCTGAACACTTGTTATAGTTGGCGAAGAATGTTCCCGAGAAAAATCCAGGCGGAAGCGAAATGAGGGCAAAGCAAACCCAGGTAGCCTACGATAAGCGTTTGGGAGTAATGATTGTATTATCAAGTGCTCACTCATCTGCTTGACGCAGTTTGGGCCCGACTCTATGATTGGAGAGTATTCACAGATCGGCGAACGGTGCAGCGTTAAGAAAACTATCATTGGCAAGCACTGTACAATTGGAAAGAACGTCAAGATCGTTAACTCAGTGATAATGGATTACGTTGTGATCGAAGACCAGTAAGTCTCTCGTTTATTCTGGGAAGCAAACCCGCATAATTTATGACATTCTTCCGTGCAGAGTAAAACTGGATGGGTGCATTATTAGCCAACATGCTAAAGTCCTTGAGAAAGCCCAGCTAAAAGATTGTGAAGTGGGGCCAAAATATGTTGTCGACAAAGAAAGTATGTTATCGCGGTCCCAATTCTCTCGTCCCATTGATATCTTGGTTTCATTGACTGTTTCAATAGCCGTAGGCAAAGGTGAACAATACACCGAATCACATTTTCTAGACATCAATCAGCCTTGAGATGAGAAAGAAAAAACGAATGCGCAAAAAACATTGTGTATATAGATCAATAATGGGGTGGGATGGAATTCATGTGGATTTTCTTGCATGCTCGCAAAGAAGCATAATTTTATAATATGCCACACTGCACAAGCACAATGACCACATGGCCAAGCTTGTTTGACTTGCTCATAACAATGTTTACAGCGTGCCAAGCTTCCAGTTTTTCAGGATGCACAGACTGTAAGGATCGCAGGTTATCCAGTATGTCGCAGATAGGGAAATTGAATACTGCTTTCGTGAAGACGCAAATGGAAAAGATGCTGCTAACCATCTTGTCTACTCATATCATCACCTGGAAGAGGTGTGTTCTCAAATTTCAGTTACTCGCATGGCATGATACGTTGTCGGCCAGACGACATTGACCTAATATCGAAGGAATCATACCGTGGAATCACATCCAATATCATCCAACATGTTCGAAACCACAAGATGCATCCAATCCACGGTTGGTCGCTCGTCCAATCAGTGCGCGTCGATCAGTCCACGTCACGCCCAAGTGCTGAGTAATCCAAAGTATTTAATGGCCGATCATTGCTTTATCCTCATAGTTAAGCTCACCCTTATATCTAAGGAGAAGTCAGTCATGGTCGCGTCAACATTGGACTACGTATGTCCTTTTACAATTAAGGATTTAAATGTGAGTCTCATTAACCAATAATTTAGACGGTCATAGATGCATTTACCCCAGAGCGTTTCCGCGGAAACCCTGCTGCCATCATTCTTTTGGAAGAGGCAACTTACCCGGATGATAGCTTCCTGCAGAAAATTGGCAGGTAAAGACCATGGGTTCTACATTCATGAATATGCAAAATTGTTAACAACTCATTTGTATATCTCATGATATCCTTGCCAGGGAGTTCAATCTTTCCGAAACCGCTTTCCTGATAAAACACGCAACCTCCAGTCCGGATTCTCCTTCATTCCACATTCGCTGGTTCACACCTACCGTGGAGATTGCCCTTTGTGGTCATGCGACACTCGCCTCGGCTCACTTCCTTTATACAAAAATCCTAGTTCCGAGATCTGTCCCAATTTCGTTCCACACAAAAAGTGGCATTGTGACCGCCGGCCCGAGCGCTAATAATGGGAAGATAGAGCTGGATTTTCCAGCAGAGCCGCCAGTCGAAAGTTCCGAAGCGGACTGGGAAATTGTCAGGACTGTTTTTGGACTGGACCGTTCCGATCTCATCTTTGTAGGTAGGAGCAGGCTGGATGTGCTCGTGGAAGTGAGCGAAGCAGTCAATATCGAGGAAGTCAAAGTGGATTTCCTAGCGTTGGTACGTAACAGAGTACTGTGTGATGCTTGATTGATGTACCAGCTGACGAACCAATGAACACAGGCCACCCTCAAAACCCGGGGTCTGATAGTTACTCGTGCAGCACCAGTATCTTACAAGGACTTCCACTTCATTTCCCGAGTCTTTTCTGCAGATACTGGTATTCCAGAAGATCCAGTGACTGGATCAGCTCATTGCACCTTAGCGGTCCATTGGTCTAAGAAGCTTGGGAAAGCGAACCAGCCTTTAGCTGCTTATCAGGCTAGTGCAAGAGGAGGTATTCTCGAAGTTACATGGGTGCAAGAAAAGGGGCGGGTTAAGTTGGTAGGAGATGCGGTAGTTGTAGCGGAGGGGAAACTGTTCTTGGCATAGGGTTCAATTTGACCGTACACACTGGATCGCATGCTTCTCCCTCCAGCCTTGCGGCACTGATAAATCAACATTATATGGTGGCTCGTTTTTCATCATATAAGTCATCATCGCTGTCAAGAACTATTACATCATCGGCCTCCTGTTCATCTTCTTCACTCCGATAATCCGCATTCTCTTCGGTAACATTGTGATCTTGAACCTGGCCGTATTTGCCTACGGCCACGTCCCGTATCTGCGATTCTCGTTGCTTGGGTGACATTCCCTCATTTTCGTCTTCCTGAACCACATCTTCCTCCTCTTCTTCCTCTAGCTCCTCCTCGTGCACTTCTAATCCATCCGCGCCTTCTACAATGATTCCGTCGGAATGATCATCCTCATGCCGATATCCAACGGGGCTTAGCACACCTTTGCGTAAAGCATTCTCCTTTCTATCACTAAAGTCGGCTAGCTGCGATGCCTGCGCAGGCTTACTTATTGATGACCTTGCGGGACCAATCAACTGTGGTGCTATCCTGCGTCGCTTAGTTTCGTGAGCCGGTGCATCGTTCGGTGCATCATTCGCGGAGCTATCAACCACCTCGAGCCGGTGTTTATGCTGTACGCCCATAGTGATCTCAGAACTCTGCACTTGGCTCGCGTTTCCTTGTGAAACTTTGGAATATTGACTGATCCATGCTTCAATCGTTTGTACCATCCTCCTCCGCAAGCCAAATGACGCGATCCCAATCTCCTCCTTCAGATATGCATCCAGTGCGGGACCTTGCAGGAGAACAATTGTACGCCCTGTTACATTGAGGGCTGTGGACCAAATATGGGTGTATATTCTTCGTCAGTTCTCGCTTGCCAATACCAGATCCATCCACCAACCGGGTTATACCTTGGAAAGAGGCAGCGGCTGGCTTGAAGTCAGGTCCAAGACTTTCAATGCGCGAGGCAAACTCCCTAGCGGTCCAAGTATCCATGGGATAGTCGGCGAGACGTCGGGATGCTGCATGTGAGAATTCATGGCCCATTGAGATGGCACGTGACAGCAACTGATGAGCAAGTCCTACGGTCCTACGAGGGCACTTTCGGGTTGCCATTGCTGCTGCCATTTGTCTTACTGATCCATCATGCCACTATTCCGCTTGCAGCGGTCTTTCACTCTGAGGCAACCTTGGTATGTTTGCTTTTTATTTTCTCAATCTCGCGCGCTCTACTTACTGAGAGTGTCAATGTAGCCGGTTGTTCTCAACTCCTGCAGTCAAGACTTTTGATAATCAGTCCCGGCTTCCTCGTTTGCCTGTTCCAACGCTTGAAAATTTGGCAGAAAAATATCTTGCGAGCTGCCTGTCGCTGCTTACTCCTGAGGAGTATGCGACTACTGAAGCAGCGGTGCAGCAGTTCCTCAAACCGGAAGGGTTTGGCAGGGAATTGCAACGAAGACTTCAGGACTATGATAAAACCCAAAAGGTAGGGCTTGTCATCGTCCCTGTGCGAAAACCATGCATTTCTCAACGCAGTGCCGACTGTCCTGTAATAGAATTCGTGGCTGGAAGAGATCTGGCTGAATAAGGCGTATCTCGAATGGCGCGATCCCAGTTTGATCAATGTCAATTGGTGGTGCCAATTTGTCGATCATCCAAACCATCCCAAAGATCTACTGCGCAAGCCACCACCGAAAGGTGTTCTCACCACCTTTCAGATTCAGCGTGCAGCCGGTCTCATCAACAACATGCTTAACTTCAAGGATCTTGTTGATACTGAACGTTTGCCTGCTGAGTATATGAAGGATACCCCGCTTTGCATGAATCAGTACAAATGTCAATTTGGCGCCAGTCGATTACCTGGGGAGCCGGATACCATCTCGACTGTGTGGCCAGCCAAGGCACGGCACGTGATTGTTCTTACTAAAGATCAGATCTACAAAGTGGATGTTCTTCGGGAAGACGGCTCCCGTGTGCCTATCAAGGAGCTTGAAAGGTTAGTGTTCTTACAAGTCCAAAAACGGTCAGACCTCTGATTCAAATGATTATGTTTCGGTAGGCTCCTCTATGCTGTCGGAGAAGACAGTTTGCACACTGCACCTGAATCCGGCATTGGCATTCTCACTGCTGGACATCGAGACACCTGGTTCAAAGCGCATGCCAGGTTGTCCAGCCTGAGCAAACGCAATGTAGAAAACTTTAACATTATCAACGACGCTCTGTTTGCCGTATGTTTGGACGACCACGCGGTATCGAAGAACATCGACGTGTCCCATCATCAAATTTTCCACAACTTCAATGCCCGCAACAGATGGTTTGACAAAGCTATGCAGTTGATCGTCTCTTCGAATGGACGGGCAGGTGTAAATGGAGAGGTATGAAGCTACGTATATCGGCAAGCGGCGTTCAGCGATGTGTGACTCATACATGTACCAATCGTGTAGCATACGCCAGCCGACGCAGTTATTCCCGGAAAGATCTTTGATTTCATTTTGTCCAAGTGAGCCATTATTTGCATTCATTGTGATCCCTTTCCGATGAGCCTAATGATCAACTGTTGTGCGGTCTGAAAGTGAACCGGCGGTAGATCCTGCAAACGTCGAATCGTCGGCTTTGCCCACCCCAAAGAAATTGCAATGGGTTGTAGATGACGAGGTTACGAAGCTCATGGATGATGCTCAGAAAACTGCCCAGGAGCTTATCGATGACACCGAGAGCTGTTTGCTACAAACTGACATATATGGATCTCGCTACATCAAGGAAGTTGGTAAGAATCGTGTCCCAATATTTCCTAGCCTTTTGGTATTAACAGCAGTATATAGCCAAAGCCAGCCCTGATGCGTACGTCCAACTGGCGTTGCAATTGGCATGGCGCCGTGTACCAGGCCCTGCTGGGCAGCCGAGTGGTCCCACGGCGGTGTATGAGTCTGCTTCCACACGTCTATTCCTCCACGGTAGAACAGAAACGGGCAGAAGCTTGACCAAGGATACCTGGGCATTTGCCCAGTCTTTCGATAATGATAACATCCTGGTATGTGTAACCAAATTGTAGCAGAAGGTACAGCCGTTAAAGATCTCCCTCTGCTTTAGTACGATGATAAGCGTGCTCTGTTCCGCCAAGCTATCAAGTCTCAGTCGAATTACATGAAAGATGCCACGTTTGGTAAAGGTATTGACCGGCACATGTTGGGTCTTCGATGCATGATTCAAAACGAGGAAGAAGCCAAGAAAGCAACTCTTTTCACCGATCCCGCTTACATTAAATCTATGACGTTCCGCTTGTCGTCGAGCAACATGTCACCTGGCAAGTGGTTTTACGGCGGGTTCGGTCCCGTTGTGTCAAACGGGTATGGTGTCAACTACGCCATCGACAAGGATAACCTTAAGTTCTCCATTTCGTCAAAGAAGAGCTGCAAGGAGACGAACAGTTTTGTGTTCAGGGATGCCTTGGAGAGGAGTCTGAAAGATATGATGATCTTGTTCCCGAAGCGAAGCGAGGTGTGGGGCTTGGGATGGGAGAAGAAACTAAAGCAGGAGAAGAAGGAGGAGGCGTACGTGAACATTATGAAAGGATTGAGTGATGACTATGTTGCCAGAAAGCAGAAGATAGAAGAAAAGTATGGTGGAAAGAAAACTGAGCAGGGTGAGGGTGAGAAGAATTAAATAGCCATTTTCTAGATAGAGCGTCGCAGTTGTGTGCCCGTTAATATAAGTTTTTCTGTAAATGAGGGCTCCTACCCTGGGCTGCAAACCTCGCTTATTTCTTGAGCACAAAACTTATCACCCGCCCCTTTCCGCTTTTACCTGCCTTCCCAACCACTACCCTGTCTACCATCTTCGCTTTTCCGTTCTTTTTATCTACCAACCAGGTCGCTCCAACATTTGACTCTCGCGCCAGCCGCTCTAGCAAGGTGGTATCTGACAGTGCAGTCTCCGGAACTTCGATGGTCCCACGTGTTTTTCCATTCACCTTAAAAAGCTGGCGTATTAGTACAATCCGAAACCGCCTGATGTGCCTTTTTCAACATACCATTATTGCGCACACGACGGATCTCTTCTTAAGTACATCATGGTCAACCTCCGGCCATCGTGCTTGGAACACAGACTCTTCCGCAGTCGCTTTCTGCAAAACATGCCAAAGTTCTTCGGCGATACAAGGTGCGAAAGGGGCTAACATTCGAACTAATATCGAAAGGGATTCTTCCAAGGCTGAGATTGACGTCTCCCCCTGGTTGTGTACGATTGCGAATTGTTCAATCGTGTGAGTCAACTTGATGAGAGATGCGATCGCCACGTGGAACCCATACGTGGTGGTCAAGGCCGTGGTTACCTGTCAGAAAGAGACTGAGCGCACTTTCCAAGCATCAGAGGAACAAACACCACGTACTTCTTCCACAGCTGTATGAGTTGCCACTTTTAATTGCGTCTCGTTGAAATCAGTTCCAATGCCGTTTCCTGCACCATGCCTTGGTGCCCGTACGGTTTCATGAACCAATTTCCATACTCGTGCCAACCATCTTTCCATTCCTACCACTGCCTTATCATCCCACGCTAACTCATCTTGAGGTGCAGCCTTATACAGCACGTACAAACGCGTCGCGTCGGTCCCATGTTGGTTAATGATTACCGAGGGATCCACTCCGTTGAATTTGGACTTGCTCATCTTTTCCCAGGAAACCAGCGGCTCCTCACCAGTTTTCTTAATAATAGGTCGGTCGAGGACCGACAAATCCAATTCGTCCTTTTTTAAATAACGCTCAGTCCGAGGTTCTCGGTACGTTCGGCCTTGCACCATTCCTTGGGTCAATAACCTAAGGAACGGCTCACCATTTGGCATATCTACAATTCCTTCACGTTGAAGAAACTTTCCAATGAAACGGGCATACAAGAGATGCATGATGGAATGCTCTACACCTCCAACATACACGTCCACCGGCAGCAGTGTCTTCGCTAAAGCTCCTGACGCCAATTCCGCCGTGTTATCTGGATCGCAGTACCGCAACCAATACCAGGCCGAATCCACAAACGTATCCATAGTATCGAGGTCCCTGTAGGCGTTCGCATTCTTACACCGCGGGCATTCACATTTAGATCGCTCTATCACATCAGGTGAAGAAGCCACTCCGCGAGAAGATAGGTTGATGCCTTCAGATAGCAGAGCTGGGAGCTGGTCATCTGGTACCGGTACTGCCTATACATAGGAGAGGACAATAAGCCACCAGCGAGTATGTTCAGACTTGCATCGTCTACTCACCCCACAAGTGGGACAATGAACAATGGGAATAGGGGTACCCCAATAGCGTTGTCGAGAGATTAGCCAGTCGCGCAACTTGTACTATACCAAGGGTGGGTAAGAGTGGATACCTAACCAGTATTGTCGGTGACTCTAACGAAAAGACAGGATGGAAACGTACATTGATCTTCTTTCGGAGTAGGCCAGCGCGAACTAATTCCTCCCAGGCATCCTGATCCGATGGCTGCGTTGACGAATACGGAATTCCGTACTTATTCGCAAACTCTCGGTCGCGTTCATCATATGCGGGATTACCCAATCTCGCCATATCATCTGCCTCAACGTAATCGGCTACGTATACAGGTAATTGTTTACATGTTTGCGGATGTAATGCATAAACGCCAGTGAAAACGCCTAATCCAATAGAGAAAACATCTCAGCAAATGTTTCTGCAATGAGTGAACAATTCAATATCACCATTCAGATGCGGTTGCATTGCGTGGGCGCCAGACATTGACAGCGCCGCTTTCTGCACTGTTTCTACGTGAGCTCCAGGCAAGTGATGCTCGCTAATCAAGGGATGACCAGTGCCAACGGCGATGTAAGCTGAGCCACCAATGCTTTCTGGATTTGTAGTGAACGCCGAAATCTTCTTTAATGGCGATTTCGCCCCCTATCATTACCGCAATGTCAGAAGAATGCGATGCACACACACTCATAGCAACCTTGTTTCCAAACCTCGGACTGTAGCGTCATATCAAACTCCACCCCTTCTATTCGCCTAATCCAATTCGCTTGCAGTTGTTTTACGTTTGATGGCCAATCAAGATGATCAAGATCACGCAGGAGTTCCTGAATTGGACAAACAAGAGGGTAAAAGAAACAAAACATACTAGTGAGTCTATGAGGATCTTATGCAGAAGTAACACGTGGGGCTTACATCGGCAAAGGCAGTTATTCGGAGAAACCACTGTTTCAATTTTCGCTTCTCTACCAACGCGCCTGACCGCTCTGCACGTCCGGATGCATCTACCTTTCCATCCAATCCAATCTCAGTTAGTTGCGTCTGCCCCTCTGCTAGGTAAAGTCGGGATATATTTACCTGCTCATTGGCCAGTACTGTTTGGTCGACAGGATCCCAGTTGACGACCGCCTCCTTCTGATATACCAATCCAGCCCGATATAGACGCAGAAAGAGGTGCTGGGTCCATCTGTAGTAGGAGGGATTACATGTTGACAGCTCCTAGAAGGCGAAGGAAAAGAGTTTGATTCTTATGAACTCAGCTATAACCAACATCTCGAGTACGAACTTGGACGTACCCACCCTACTCCAGTCGAATGATGTTCCCATAATCCGCATGTTAAGTTTCATTCGCTTAATGTTACTATCCGTCCAGCTGCGTGGATGTACACCATGGTCGATAGCAGCATTTTCCGCCGGTAGTCCGAAAGCGTCCCATCCCATTGGATGTAGCACCTAGGTACGACGTCAGCAAAAAAGCGTGCTACCTAACTTTGCTTAATTCAGATATCACCACTCCCGCCTAACGCACCTGAAAGCCTTGTATTGTCTTGAAGCGAGCAATGACGTCCGCAATTGTATACACTCGTACATGACCCATGTGAAGATCGCCAGACGGATAAGGAAACATTGAAAGAACATAGAACTTGTCTTTTCTGGGAGTGGTGCGAGAAGGGGCGACAATAAAAGGTTTCGATAACCATTTCTGTTCAATATCTGCGAAGGAGTATGTAGGAATGCTGGGTTGCTGTGGGTGCGCTCGTGCTTCCGCAGGTACATGTAAACATCGCCAAAAGGTAATATTACCCAGAGGGCGCACTGCATGAAGGAGCAATTGATAATCAATTTAAAGCAAGATAAGGAGGGAGGAATGCTTGTGGTTTTTAATACCAAGGGCCTTACATTGCCTTGTTGGCATCTTGGTAGATCCGTGGCAGATCGTTGAGGAATTCAAGGTGACAAGCCACGATTCAAACAACGCGCTGCCTGCAAATCCATCTGCGATATACCCAGTAAACCTTCATTCCAGAATTATTCTTCCTCTTCCCTTCTTTTGTGCATTTTAAGTTGGGTTAACAAACTTCAGCATCATGTAACATTGTGATTTAGCAGTATAATTATCAATTTAAAGCTTCGATAACCTGACATTCCAAGGGTAAGAAGACCCTATGTACCACCCGACATGAGCGCATATTCAGCGTTAGTTCTCCATTATTAGCTGGTACCACCTCCTATCTTTGTGGAAGGACCCAATGATTGAGAACGGCTGGTGATTTGTATAGTGCAGGGCTCCTTCGTAATTGCCAGCTTTGGACTTTGTAATTGTTGAATTCTATTGATAAAATGCTTACTAGTGTGAATGGATGGTCTTTATTTCTTCGAGCCCAAGCCGAACTTTCCGAATAATCGCCCCAGAGTTGAGACCTCCTGGTCTCCCTCCTTTACAGATTGCCCATCCTGTGTTTCTCGTGTTGTATCTTTGCTTGTCAATGTGTCAATCTCAGGTATAGCCACTGTATCCGTGTGTGCAAGCGCATGCTCGCCTGCCCCAGCTTCCACGACAATGCCCTCGAACGCTTCTTCGGCCGCAGACGGTGCCCTAGACACTTTTCCATCCTGATCGACTACATATCGTCCTCGTCTCAACGCTCTCCTGAACGCCCAACTCAACCGCCCATCCCCTGAAGATAAAGCCTCGTCAAGTTTCTGTTGCATTACCTCCACTAGTGGTTGGTCTCGCGCTTCCCGCTGTTCCCGTGCAGTTCTTGCATGCTCTGCCTCCACCTCTCTGGCTCGCGGCCAACTCTCTAAGCTTCGCTCCATTTTTTGCAACATTTTCATCAAACCCAACTCTTGTCTGGCTAACTTCATCTTCTCACGACCTGGAAGGTTGTGTCTGTCCTTCAATTTCACCACCTCTCCAGGCATCCCGGTTACAGGGTCACGGATCGGTATCACTTCACGAGCATATAGCCGGGATTCTAGCTCCTGTAGGCGGGTTCGGATTGTGGAAACATGCTGACGGGCAAGACCATGGACGATATCCCTTGGATTGTCCACAAACTCAACAATCGCCAATGGAGCGCGATCAGAAGCGTTACTGCGAAATCCATTCAAGTGAATCCGAGTATAGCCACCTTTCCGACTGGCATACCGGGCAGTTAGAGGTCCTTGAAGTTTGGATACTGTGATGTGAGGGACCTAACCATACGTGCGAGAATTGAGTTAATTCAGCAAAAAACGAGCGCGAAACTCAAAAGAACCTACAAATAACAAAGCCTTAGCCTTTTTCAGACTTTCTTGATCACCGGCTTTTGCCCATTCAATAAGCTGACGAAAACGGGTAAGTAATGACTTAGAAAAGGTGTTGAGCAATACTTCAACCCTATACCTTGTCCGCCGCTCTCTTCATATACTTCGCCTTGGCCACTGTTGTTTGAATGCGCTCATGATAAACAAGTTGGGTGAGAAGATTTCTCAGCAACGCCCGGCGGTGAGCTGGGGTTCGGTTGAGCTTTTTCTCCCAGAACCGGGTTCCGTGCTTCATTTTTAGTGAGTTTAAGACCCAAGATCGTTGTTGTGCTTGTTGAATTTGGTGGAGCAAATTTCCATAGCAACACGCGGGTCAAGCAGATCGTCGCCGCGCTCTTGACTCGTCGTCGCTGGCGGCATACCAATCAAGATGCATTTTCGTCGCCTCCTTGAGTCAGTTCTCTTACTCGCTGCACTCGCTGCTACAGCTCTTGCTCAACCTACAGTAGTGCGTTAAACTTTGTGTTATTGCTGTCCGTTCAAAGTTCACTCGTCCTAAACCTTTCACTAGTTAGAAGTCCTCCATAGTATTGACGACCAGCCATTTACACCTCGAGGCAGCCTCGTGTATGATCCCACCTCCCCCAAACGGACTGCAAATAAATACGAATCAGAGGTACCAATTCCTGATTTCTTGAAGGGAAGAGACACGTCGGATAGATCGCTATTGTATCGGGTTCGAGTGAAGGGTAACAATGGTGTAGATCTCAGTGCAGCAGTTCCAGTGGTAAGTTTGTCATCCATGATGCACAATTATGGCCGAGAGTTCTCCTACTTAAACTTGTGGATGTACAGTGCTTGTTGCAAGCGTCGGAATATCGAGAGCAGCTTACCCTACATTTGGACTCAAATGGTACGCATGTTAGGTAAAACATTTCATTCGATGTGTCAACCAATTTCTGACGTTGTCAGCGTAAGGGGGCCCATGGCACATGGACTATCTTGTAGACGCAACAGACTGCGACACGAGTAGAAAGGTCCGTTATATCATGCGTGCGCCGCGCGATACATTTGGCTCACCGTGTCACTACTGTCTGACATGACAACAGTTGGGTCGGTCCCCCAGAACACAAGTGCTGCTCGAGAGAGCGGTAGATGGACCGAGGTAGTATGCCAAATCTTGTGGAACTTTTCCTTGAACGATTATTTACCTGATGCGTGGATTCCAGGCCAAAACTCGACCAGATAGTTGAATCTACGCCGGATGGCAAACCAGCCAAGGAACAATCATTTTTGGCCAAATACTGGTTCGTCTTCTGATGTGCATAGTACGTGACCTTCCTCTTCTGAATGCGGACTACCCTGTAGGTACTATATTGTCCCCATTATGATCATCCTCATGATGGGAGGCGGAGGAGAAGAACCACCACAGGGCGGGGCACCGGCACGACGTTGAGGCAATATGATTAATACGCTTTCTTTGAGCGATGACTTATTGCAAATCAGAACGATCATCAGGTCACAATGGCTTATCGAAAGCAATGATGATGACAGGCCCACAAATATGCGAAAATATACAGGAATGATATTTGATCAAAGAAATAAATTGATTAAACAAAATGATATCGAAATTTCAGTTGCCCGCTCGCTTTCTCTTTTTTGCTGGATGATTTTCGCGTGCATCCCCCTTCGCCGATTTTGTTTGACCTGCAGGAGCTGATCCGGTCGACGCTTTTGCGTCTACAGCGCCATTCTCATCTATATCCACCTCAATCTCCTCCCCCGCCTTCAGTCTTTTAAGGGCTGCCTTTTTCGCCGCCTTCTTGTCAGCTCTCTGTTGTTGCTTCTTCCCTATTGATGGCTCCCCCGCTATCGCCTGTCCATTTTGCTGCGTTTTCTGCTTCGTTTCTGTGGGCGCCGCAGATGCGGATTTGGCTTCTGCTTCCTCTTCCTCTGTTATCTTCGAGGGCGTAGCAGTCACCTTGATTCCCTTACGCTTCAAACGTTTTCGCTCTGCTTCCGCAATGTACTGCTTATCCTCCTCTTCGTCAAAACCGTAAGACTCCGTCTGTTCCTCAACTTTGGTCTTCTTGCTGGAAGTCTTTACGTTTGAATCTTCACCAGTAGCTTCACTCTCCGTCGATGTCTTCCCGGGCACTTTATTTGAGACCTTTTTCAATTTGGCGACGTAGAACCCGTCCATATTCTGTGTGTGGGGGTAGTATCGTCGAGTATGCGAAAGAGTCGGGTGGAACTTTTTGCCACGGAAGCTGACAAACCCTTCACGTCCAAACTCCAGCCCCGTCGGCACCAATTTGACGTTGGGTCTCTTCTTCAATGCGTACTCAATCACCTCTTCATTCTCTTCTACCGTAACCGAACATGTGGAGTAAACAATGTACCCCCCAGTCTTCGATGTTGCATCGACAGAGTCGATGGCAGAAAGAATAAGTTCCTTCTGGACATGAGTCAACATACGGAAATCTTCATCTGATTTGTTGATCTTTACGGAAGGGTCTTTGGAGATAACACCAGTGCCACTGCAGGGGGCATCCAATAGTACCCTGTCGAACCCTCCTATAACGCCAGGGAACTCCCGCCCATCGTAATGGCACACAACCGAGTTTTTAACTCCCAAACGATGGCAGTTTGCCATCAGTGACTTCAATCGATCCTTGTTTGCGTCGTTCGCAAATAGACAACCAGTATTCTTTAAAAGAGCGGCAATGTATGTTGTTTTCCCTCCGGGAGCAGCGCACATATCCAGAACGCGTTCATGCTCTTGGGGCGCCAATGCCATTACTGGCAAAAATGATGCCGCAGCCTGAAGCATGTAGTGACCGGCGAGGTATTCTGGTGTAGCACCGATTGGGACCGGCGAATCAAAAATCTGAAGGCCGACTTTGGACCACTTTCCAACTGCCTCGAGATTGACTCCACGGTTGATCAGCGCTTGTGCCAAGTCCCTTCTCCGTGTTTTCAAAGTATTTGTACGAATGACGACAGGCCGTGGTACTTCGTTCGCTTCGAAAAACTCGATGGCTTCGGAGAGGGGGAAGAGGTGGAATAGTTTCTCGGCGAGGTAATCGTTGTAACCGTAGTAGGTAGCGATGTCTTTGATGAGCTGATCGATGTATTCTGATCGTGGACGGTCAGGATCCTTTAATTCTTTAAAGTTATTTAACACACGAATGATCTCCTGGATTCGAGTCTGTACTAATGATACATCTTCCGCAACTTGAGCATCCTTTTCAATTTCCTGTCCAGATGGCAAAACGAAGACTTCCCGTTGAGCGATGTTAGTCTGCAGCTCCTCGTCAGCCAGACGTTCATCTTCTTTAGCTTGCTCATCCAGCTCTCGTGCTTGCTTCTCCACCTCCAGCTCATCATCTTCCGATCCGTCCGATCCTTCTTCATCTGAACCAAAGGCCATCGCTAATGTTTGACCACCACCATTTTCCTCATCAGAAGAACCTTCGAGATCATCAAACTCATCACCCTAGCACCTTCGGTCAGTATTCGCGCGATTAGTAAGACAGAGAACGGGTTTTACCATGAGTCCATCCTCATCATCCTCCAACTCGGCATCGTCCCACATGTCCATTCCGTCGTCCTCCACATCGTCAAAACCATCATCAAGGTCTTCCCAGCTATCTTCATCCAGCTCTGGCTCGACCTCTGGCTCGTCGGCTGGCGTCCGTTTCTGTTTTGGCTTTCCGTTGATATCTTTGCTCCTTTTTGCAGGCGGGAGGGTTGCTTCCTCGTCATCCGACTCCCCAATAGCCGACACCTCCTCTACACTTTTCTGCGTCTTTCCTCGAGCTCCTCCCTTCCCATTCTGGTTGCCTGCCTTTTTCGTATTTCGGTCCAATGAAGCACCTGCCTTCCCCTTAGCTGCCTTCTTCGATCCATTTTTGGCCTTGGCACCTACTGGCACACCTTTTATTCGCGCTATAGTAGATTCATCTAAAGGTGCGGGTTCCCGCTGTTGCTTCTTGGCTTGGCGTCCTCGAGTTCCCATTTTTGCCCTAATGAGCGTATTCTATCGCTGTCTATTGCTGGTCGGAGTGATATCCTGGGTTCAAGAACTAACCAAAAAAACTGAGACCGTCTTGATTGGTTGGAGCGTAAGCTCATTTATCCAAATGTAGATGTAATTTATCCATATTTGACTGAAATTACGTACGCAGATCAGCGCGCAACTGCCTGAGCTGCGCGTTTTCGGACATGACAGGTTCGGTCTGGTTTTTTCCTCCAACGTGAGTGATCTTCAACAAGCCCCGGCTGAAATCTTACGAAAACATAATCTAGCAAGCCTTGTTTTAGTCTACATTTTACTTTTCAACTCTCCTACGTGGGACATCATCTGCATTCAAATCCCTTGCACTTCCAGTCGGCCGAATCAGGGCAACAATGGCCGATAAACCAGACATCCCCGACCATTTGAAACCGGACTTTGACCCGGCAAAACAGACCATCCAGCAGCTGACGAGCTTACTAGGCCGGCACGGAGTAACGACCCCTACATCCCGAGCAAAGAAGGACGTTTACGTTGGTTTATTCAAAGAGCACATCACTCCCAACCGGAACAAATTTATGGAGGAGCTGACGAAATCGTACGGAAAAGCACCAAAGAACTTTGGCTCTGGGTCTCTTGATGCCGATTCTGGTCAAGGGAGCAGCGCTGCGCCTTCGAGCGCTGCACCTACACCAGACCTCAAGACACGCAGGAGGAGAGTCACACTCTCCAGCGATATGGTGGATCCCTTTAAACCTGGCGACGGGGCTGGGAGCGACGAGCAACTCCCAACGACTCCGGCTGCAAATGTAGATGACCGAAAAGTGTTCTCAGACGACAATCCATTCCAAAGTCCACCCAAAGGTACTCCTGTCAAGACAGGTGCCAAAACAAAAGTTTTGAAAAAGCGGCGTACTACCATCGCCGCGCCTACCGAAATTTCCGATGATGAAGATCAACCGACACAAATTCACACTGGACGCAGGCCTCGGCATTCTGTGGCGACTTTTCCTGAGCAGGCCGCTGCATCTCCGCAACCCTTCATGTTCAAAATGTCGCAACATACCCCGGTTAAAGCGGCGGATTCAGATGTGCCTGACTCCCCAGTACCTTCAGCTCGAAGCCGTACCGGAGATCGTCGTAAGACGATTGGAGGTGACCTCCTTGCTTCGCGCAGAAAGGCGGCCGCTGCACGCCAATCATTACCGCTCACCCTAAGTGATTCAACGAGCGAGCGCGAGGAACTCTTATTCCATCCCATCGAGAAGAAGCAGCCCGAAGTAGACGAACCAGCAAAGGAAGTCACGCCCAGCGTGTCACTTACAGAAGCTGAGCCCGAAGAGCCGTCGGCTATTCCGGAGGGAAACAGCATGGAACAACAATCGGCTACAGGCGACGACACATGGGCAACGGTAACTCCAAGAAAGACCACACCGCCTCGGCCGAAATCTACCAAGCGACCGGAAAGGAGATTCAAGCGTCCTTCTACAGTAATGCCAGCAAAGACGGACCGCACCTTTTTGATTACTCTCCTCGTGTTCCTTGCTGCAGCAACTTTCGGACATTGGTATTGGGAAGCAAGAGATGTGATGGGCTACTGTGATGGTAATGAAACTGCTGTCCGAAATGGAACGTATGAAGGGTACAACCCGCTTGGGTTGGTTCTGCCCATATGCAGAAAATGTCCACCGCGCGGCGTGTGTGTTGACAAGACTGTCTTGGATTGTGACCATCCGGATTATATTCTTGAGCCGAACCTCCTTACAACGGCTATACCAAGCAAATATTTGCCTTTTCCTCTGGCCGAACCCAAGTGCGTGAAAGATACAAAAAAGCAGAAGGCAGAAGTGCAGCGCCAGCAGCACATTGAAGCTCTTCTCAACTTTCTAAGTACGGTGGTCCGAACGTGGATTGGGACAGCAGAGTGCGGTGGTATCATCCGGCAAATAACCGACCCGCTCAGATCTACCGCTACTGGAAATATTTTGGGGATGCCTTACAGTGTCGCAAGGGACGAACTTAGGAATGTGATTGGCAAAAAATGGGATGATGAAAAGTTGAAAACCTACTGGGACTTGGCTATTCAACTTATTCGTGAGTCCGGACCAGACCAATCGACATCGGATCTAGCTGAAATTATGGACGAAACTGGGCGAACACGTCTTCTCTACTCTACTCAGCCACCGATCATGTCTGTATCGTGTCGCTTAAAACGTTCGATTTGGGAAACCTCTAGAGCCTACTGGTTACCACTTTCTGCTCTTGGCATTACAGTTATTTTCTTTGTTTGGTTTTGGTACCAACGTCAAGCGGTAGCTCGCGAGGCCCGTATGATTGCAAGACTCGTAGAGGATGTCTTGGATGCCGTATCTGACGAAGCGGAAAATTATCGACTTGACCCAACCCGCCACCCTATCCCTGGTTTGTCCGTAGCCCAACTCAAGGATTATTTACTTCCGCATGTCATTCCCGGTAGCGACCGACATGGTAAAGGAAAAGGGGAGAGTGTTTTTGATGAAAAGACGGGACACACCAAGTGGCATCTGGTTGACGAAAGAGCTCGCGATCTCACCTGGGAGAAAGTGCATCAATTGGTGCTCAAGAATAGTAATGTGCGGGAAACGGTCATGGATTTGAGGGGAGAGTCGCACTTGGTATGGCAATGGATTGGAAGTCATGCGTTGAGCCCCAGGAGGAAGGGCGTAGCTGCAGCTAGATTGGTTGGATCGTCAGCCACGGCATCAGGGACGGCATCGGAAAGTGGAAGTGATGCAGAGGATAAACAAGGGAATCAAAGCGGAGCGTTTATGAAAAAATTGGAACAGGCATTGGAAGGAGCCGTTCAACCCGAAATAAAAGATGAGTGACGATCAATTTACGGGGGGGAAAGGTTCGGCAGGTAGTTGTCCCGTTTTTGGCTTCTCTGCTTTGTAGAAGGGAACAGCGAAATTTGCATTGATATTGTACAGAGTTCCGTAGTTTAGATCTTGTCATTTAATATATTTGTAACTTTTTTTTTTCAAAAAGTGTCTATCGTTCATTTGCTCTAGAGACTACATTGCGTAGTTTGCTAAAATGTGCCCGATGGCCCAAAATCGAGGAAGAGAAGAGAGAAAGCTGGCTCAATTTAAATATATACATAAAAATAAAAAGAAACAGAGTCTAGGTAATTTTGCTGCAAGTAAAGTGTTCTTATTAGCCCAACGCTCATGAATGGCAAGTAAAACCCCAAAGCTTTCGACTTACCTCGCTTGACACGACTTTGTTGCAGGATGATACACCATGAACTCAAACTCTGCTCCTCCAAACGATCCAGGATTGATGCATTTGCATCCTTCATAATCTACAGAATATGACTCGTGTTTGTCGGCAAGGACAAGCTAACAAAACAAATAAAATGAGACACCATCCCACTCCACGCTCTTCTGCGTAAACAATAGAGCAGTAATACCAGATGTGGTTGTGGATACAGTCGCAATGCATGATCATATCCCCAATATGTTGGCCGAGCAGCGGGAGGAAGGGGACACAAATGCGCTTGATCTATTAATGTTGCTACGAGCTGATGTCGAACATGGGTCAGTCAATGTATAATCTAGACCTTTGCAGTCACAACATACGTGTCGCTCCAGTGACACATCCACGTCTTCTCGCGGTGGAACAATCGATCCTCTTCGCATACGTTTAACAATGTCGTCACGGAAGATTACGATTTCTTGGGTACAATATTTGATTCTGTCACAGGGGATGCAACAGTCAACGGACAGTGGTTTGACATGATCACTGAAATATGCCTACCTGCACGGATTACTCATGAACATGGCTTTCGGTAGCTTGCTTCTGATCCGCTCTGTGTAGTATTTTGGTATACTGGGTCTCGGTAGTGTTTTTGCGCCCCATGGGTCCTGCGGGCCAGGTACAAAGATGAAACGTGAAGTTTGAGCCAGATCGCGGAAATCTGATAGGAGATCCGCTAGGGTGTTGAAGCACTCTACATCATGTGGCACAAAGAATAAGATTTGCGGATCCCTTCGTGGAAAAAAAAAATATCGAACTGCCTTACGTTTATATGGCTCGTGATGTTGGCCCTCATAGAGATACGGTATCGACATGAAATTTCCAATCAATATAAAGGCCAGTGGTGGTGCAGAACTAGTGCTCGAAAATCCTTCAAAGAGCCGTCGTAGCTTCATGACTACCTTTGGCAGTTACAATACATCAGCGCGCCGGCAGGGCAATGTGAAGAAAGAAGGACGACTCATACCCGTGGTTGATCAAGCCAGACATCAGATATTATAACGAATATCACATCTGTCATATTTACTTCAATGTTTTCCAGTACCATCTGAGGGAAAGGTCGACGTGAGCAACAGTATGCGGAATGTTAGAACGCTAAAATCTGTCGTAAGACCTGATCGTCACCAGCCGATGGCCCTCCAAAAAAGTTTACGTTATGTCCAAACGCGGACCTACATGCTATGAGGTTAGACGGTTCTCACGTAATTGAGCATCGATGCCCAAGGACTTACAGCGATTTTTGTCTCGTTTCGGGCAGTGGCATGCCTAGCGTCCTTACTTTGAAGATTCTATCTTCTGTATAAAGCCCTTCGGCAAGAACAAAGCAATTCAAGCAGAAAAGACCCACTCCTTTGTCAATCTATCGAAGAGGTATACAATGAGTAACTATCATAAAAGGAGTGAAAGTTAAATCACACCACTCACCTTGCCGTTTAGGTGGATCTCAATCAATCCATCCGGATCCTCAAGATGGTACTTTCCTTCTTCGATCGTTGTCAACATCCCAAGAAGAAGGTAGCTGCCCGGCTTATGTCCCTGCAAATTCTTTATGGACGTGATCTGCTCGCAGATTGGGTGAGCTAAATGCTCTCGACGTAGAGGCGGGATAATATCGAACCTCAAAATGGTCACCCGTTCTCGTAAAGGTAGACGGGCGGAAGGCATCGTTACGAAGCACGCGCTGCTTGAGTATATCGTAGCGATCGCGAAATGCCACGGCTTTTGCAGCGGGTGGCGCCAGCAGTCGTGGCTTTTCATGAGATCTATTCCATGATTCTTTCGTTAACTATATTGATCAGCGTTACAGAAACATAAATCAAGATGGCGATAGCAACCTTGTAAATTGTTTAGAGTCGGGTCGCCACTTCCACCGCGGAGTCGAGAATGCATCTATAACATGCAGATACCCGGCAATATCTTCAATGCTGATTTCCCCAACCATTCCTCCAACAGCTTCCGAGTCTCCATTTGACGAGGCACTGACTGCGTTTTCCAAGGCTTGGTTTATCGCGGATTTCCGAAAGATGTTTTGCACTACTTCCTCGAGACTGGCGCGATCTACTAGGAGCTTTCTTGTTTCTGATTGAATGCACAGAAATTAAGGTTAGGGTCTCAGTCCATAACTTTTTATATATTGCGCTGACCAGCAAAGTACCTTGTTGTTGTGTATATGATAAAGCAATGTAGTCCAAGGTTTCGGCCAATTGTTCGTTTGGGAGTTCTGCAACAACATCCTCCAGATACTTGAGTGCCTCCGTTTTAAGTGTGAGGCCATGCTTTTTTGTCAAGATTCTGTATATTTGGGTTTTGAAGGACGACATTATTGTAGGAAAAGTTGGAGTTTGACCTTTGAAGCGTGTGAGCGGAGACAGATCGTGTCCGAAGAGGTGGACGGAAGTGGGTGGAGTGTGGCTTCGCTCACGAAGCTATGGCAACAGTCATTCGAATCAAACATGGTCAGCGTTGAGGTTTCGGCAACGTCTTGAGTTTGCCCAGCAAACTTGAACTTATTCATTCTTGTTGAGCCTTCCGAAAAGCGAACTCATACCATGCCTCTACCGAGGAACTTTGTCAGGACCGAAATGCTAAAGGTAATTTCCGCACGAGAGACAGATTTCTCAAGGTTGTACCCAACTAATACTCTTCGTCTCCGTAAGTTTGGCGTATATATCTTCTTCCCCATTGGTGTACTGTACTTGTTCAACCGACCAGAACTTCAGGAGATGTTGAGTCGAGAACATGTGCGTATTTCGATAATAGCACGCAAACTCTGCTTTCTATGCTGATATTGCCACTTGTCCAGCAACAAACGGTGGAGTCTTTCAAAACGCCCGAAGAGCAGCTCTTTGTGCGTTTCTATCATTTGTTCTTTTACTGAGAGCTACCGTATTTACAATGGTTTCCGCACTACAGAAACTCCCCAAATCTATGGAAGAAGTGCGGCAGGAGGTACACAAATGGCATTTGTTTATGTCCAGTTTTCAGTCCACTGACATTGGTCCAATGTAGACTGCAAGAATGCGGCAGCATTTCAAATCCAAAAGGGAAAGTTCCGAGACGAATTCTTCAGCATGAGAACGATCGCTCATGAGACTTTACGGAAGGCAAAGGCGATATACAAACCTAAATAGCCAGTGAAAGCAGCGTCAGAACACGTATTCGGCATAGTGACTGCATGGACTAGCATGTACCCACCCGCTACCTCCCACTCATCAGCGGAAATTGTGCCTTCGTCATTTACAACATTCATCCTATATAGCAGATTTCGATGCTGCTCATTTTGCGATTCCTCTTGGAAGATTTCATGGAATGGTTTCTTATATTCTAGCTCTAAACCGTATTCTAAAGCCAACCTGTACAGTACTTTGTTAATAATTATTGGCACACTCATTATCGGCGGCTATTTTCTTACTTTTCGAATGTGGGAAAATGCAAGAGATACTCAGGACAGTTATCGATAGCATCTTTTAGCTCGAACCAATATTTGTGCCCAAAACGAGGGTAGTCATCTCGTTGATCAAAGGCAACCGTCAAGATGGAATTCCCAAACGACAGCCCATCAGCAGCGCGCAATCTCTTTACAATCCAATATGCGTTCGGGATAGTTCCAATAAAATGACCACCGGTTTTCAGGCTTTTCGTGATATTCTCCAGTCCGATGCGCGCCTTCGCCTCTGATTCAAAGGAGTAGTGGAGCGCAAACTGACAGCTTACAAGATCCAATTTATGCCCCGGCGGAAGCTTGTCATAGATGGATACTCCAAAACAATCCGCTGCAAAAAATGTCGCCTGGAACCTGTTTCCTCGTCCTTGGGTATATCGTTCTTGTGCTTGTTCAATAGACACGGCAGCAATGTCAACTCCAACCAGGTGCCGTATTCCCGCTTTGCTCCATTTGAGCAAGTCTCCTCCTTTTCCACAACAAAAGTCCATTACATGGAACCCTCTATGAGCGTATTTACTGATCAAGATAGATTTGATCCAGTTGTTAAAGTTTTTCAGGTGGAGGATTGGCGAGTCTTTTCGACGGTCGCGGCCCACCTCGGGTCGAGCATTGTAGTGTTGGGCGACAACATGTGCATTGGTGCCGGCTCCCTCTGTAGGTTTATGATGTTTTGCGGGTCTCCTTGCTCCGTCCTCACCGCCAGTCACCGCTACCTCGTCGTCGCGCTCGTCGTCGCGGGTTCGTTTCATGGTAGAAGGCTTTAGAGCAGAAAGTGCAAACGCTTGTGAGATTTGGGTTAGTATCACGTGGTTTCTGCTTTGCCACGATCTCGTCAGCAACCATGAAACCTTTTGGCAACTAAAAACCTTGAACACTACCAGTAACCACAGCATTTCAAGGCCCCTGCCACAGGAATATCTTGATAATCAAACGAAAAAAAATAAATCTCTATCGATGGCATACAAGTAGTCTCCAAGCATCAGGTTCTCTAGACATCAAACAAGCGATTGTGTCTTGATACAGGATATGAGCCGGGGAGGACGCTCTGCCTGTGCGATGCGCGTACGAACAACCAGGCGTAACCCCTTCTACATTGGCCCTGCAAGGTAGGCAACCCACTCGAACGCTGGACAGTGGCCATCCCACAAATGCAAGTGTGTGCAACTACAGGATATACTCTTACACCTATATTTTCTTGTAAATGTAAATTACTGGGAAATGTCACGTGCGTACAGCCACTAATAATAAGGGCTGTGAGATGACGTTTGGAGAGACCCCCATACCAGTCGAGTGACCACATCTTTACAAGTCTGCGCTCTTTTACAGCTACGTTTTTCTGTTGCCAAATTCCCAAACTTTTCGTCAGCTGTGGAGGGGCTATCCACAGTCAATCGTTTCTTGGCCAAATGTGTGTGTGGCCGTGCGTTTTTGCCAAATGCAGTTTTCCAACCAGCTGACCCACTTGAAGCGCTTTGCGCAGTCTAAACTACCCAAATTGTTTCCCTTGTTAACCGGCATAAAATGTTCAACCGACATACAAACCACGCGACATGAAGCAGCTGTTTCCATGCAGAGCAACTCTTTTTTTTTCGCTAATGTCGTTTCTTGATGGGGTGGCCCAGTGCTTTGCAGCCGTGGAAAACTTTCAAACCCGTTTGTTCTTTTGGGTCGCCCTGGGTGACTGGGGGTTGTTGTGCGGATCGATGGGGGAATTCATCGGAAGACCTTTTTTTTTTTTTTCCATTTGTCAATCCATATGTCACCTACTGTTCTTGACGCGCGGGAACTGAGAAAAAAGATGCAAATGCCGCTTTGTCCGCTCTCGGACATATAAAAGGAGAATGTACTTTTTTTTTGAGCCGCCCCACGGAAATGCCAAGATAGCATCCCGAATTTCTTGATATTCTTATACCGCTCTCAGTTTGCACCTCCCGTCAATAATTAAAGACCTCTTTGTGACCCCGATTAACTATCGCAACCATCATGTCGACTTTGGATCCCCAAGAGAGCAAAGAGACCATTGTCGACATGGCTCCTGAGATCCAGGATAAAGTCACTCACAAAAACAAGTCTGGCCACCTTGCATACATACGCCATCAATTTCGGTATGAAATCCATGCTTCCATATCGATATAAAGTTTTTTTTTTTTTCTAAATGTTTGTATGTTTCACAACATTCAACAGCGAGGAACTAGCAGAATTGTTGGGTACATTTATCCTCATCATCTTTGGCAACGGCGTTGTTGCCCAGGTAGTTCTTCACAACAATAAGAACGGGGAATACCTGTCCATCAACATTGGGTGGGGACTTGGAGTACTCTTTGGTATCTATGCAAGCGGAGGCATCTCGGTAAGCCTATCCATGATCGCACACTATGACAAGAATGTTTGACATATCGATCATCATCTAATTTAGGGAGCTCATTTGAATCCGGCCGTAACTATCAGCAATGCCATCCACAAAGGCTTCCCATGGCGCAAAGTGCCAGGTTACGTGATTGCCCAAATTCTTGGCGCTTTCCTTGCTGCAGCCGTCATTTTTGGAAACTACCACGCCGCGCTAGATGCATTCGATGGAGGCGACCGTCAAACTCTCGGACCCAAGGCGACAGCAGGCATCTTTTCAACATACCCACAACCATACCTTTCCACAGTTGCGGCCTTCTTCTCTGAATTTCTTGGTACGGCTATTTTGATGATTGGAATCTATGCGTGTAGCGAAGCCGGCAACAGTGCAGCACCAGATGGCTATGGACCAATAGCAGTCTCATTGCTTGTCATGGCGATCGGCATGGCTTTGGGATCAGAGACGGGATACGCCATAAATCCGGCTCGTGATTTGGGACCTCGAACTCTAACAGCAATCGCTGGATGGGGCTCAGAACCCTTTACAGCATACAACCATTACTTTTGGATTCCAATTGTAGGGCCCATTGTCGGTGGAGTGTTTGGTGGATACGTCTTTCGGGCATTGTCGGCCTACAAAAATTCCGACGAAGGAATTTACTAGTTATTCTTGTGATCTGCGCGGGAAGTAGAGAGCAGGACGATGGCGAGGGACTCGGAGGGAACGATACACCATTGTTTACAATGTCAATAACTCAATGTACTATGGATATGTAGCTGAGCATTTGGAGGGCGCCGTAAGGACGGTGGTTTGGACGGACTAAAGTCATAGTTGCGGACCTGTAAATCTATGCAAGACCTTTGTTTTTAGCCTCTGTGTAGTAGTCGCCAGAGCGCACAATTGTAGCTTCTAAAATGTTTGAAGTTATATCCTGATTGCTATTTAGCAATTCCACCAAGCGTAGACGCGTGTCAGACCCACAGACTTTTTGACATTCATTTGACGAGCAATCGTGATCCTCTCCTTCCACAACTGAGACGCATACCCAGCGAGAAAACAGCTGCCGACGACACTCATCATGACAACAGGGACGTTGAAAGAAGGTATACTTGAACATTGTTGGCGAATTGCACACCACGCCTTGTCAGGGTGGGCACCAAACCAGAAAGCCTTTGACTAAACCCAGATGTTCGAAATGCACACAGCTTTCGCTGTCTACGAGCAGTTAAAGAAGGAATTCAGCTCACCAAAGGCAGACCTACAGAAATGCGGGCAATACTTGGCAAACCTAAAGGTGGGCACGCGGTCCTGGTAGCCCGATCTCGCTCGTAATTGGAGCACGATTGGAGCAGGACGATACGTCAAGATGAACCGTTTTTCTCATCGACATACTTTTGCGCACACTGTAGATCTACTTGACCGAACTATCATTCCTTTTGCCTGGTGACCGGGCTCCGGATGCTCAAGAGCTTCTCCTTGCACGTACGTAATTTACAATTGTGTAAATTCCACTCGAGTCATGTATAGCTGACTTTTCTTGGCCGCTAGGCGAGGTCCTTGAAATTGGCGCTCAATGGAGTATCCGTGTCGGCGACATCCCATCGTTCGAACGCTACATCTCCCAACTAAAGACATACTATCATGACTACAGGTCTGTTCCCTCTATTACAAAGTCGACACTGTACGCCATTAATACTCTTCTCCACCAGCTCAAACCTCCCAGCTTCCGCCCGGATGTATCCCCTCCTTGGGCTGAATCTCCTCCGCCTCCTCGCACAAAACCGCATCTCGGAATTTCACACAGAACTCGAACTCATTGAAACAGATCAAATGGGAGAAAATGTGTACATTCGGCATCCAATTCAGATTGAACAGTGCTTGATGGAGGGATCATACAACAAGGTGTGGCATTCCAGAGCGAACGTGCCTGCAGAGGAATACGCTTTCTTTATTGATATATTGATGGGAACCATCAGGTAGGTCCTGGTTGTGCAATGATACCATGACTTGACAATGTCCTGATTATTTTTTTTGTGGCGGACAGAGACGAAATTGCTAGCTGCAGCGAAAAGGCCTACGATAGCTTGCCTATCGCTGACGCGGCGACGCTTCTCTATTTCAAATCCGGGGACGAGGTCACGGCGTTCGCTTCTGAGGTACGGATTTTCCAAATTCTTTGGTTTCGTTCTCCAAGAGGTTTACTTACTTGCTGGTTTCTGGTGTTTCAGCGAGGTTGGAAGGTGAACCCACAGGATAAGAAGATCTACTTTGGGGTAACGGATGCGGATCATTTGGACATTCCTGCAGACAAGGTTATCAGTCAGACATTGGAGTACGCAAGAGAGCTGGAGCGAATTGTGTAATCTGCCTCCGGGGAAATAAACTGGTGCAATTGTAAACCACGTATGTATGTCCTTGCCACATTTTTGTGCCTGTCGACCTGTAACAACCCAGTTGGACTATGCTGGACGAATGCAATTTTATACCCGAACCATCTTATTATCAGATACTTGCGTAAAAAAGCTATATGTGGTCTCTACCAGCGTCATACACTTCATCCTCCTACCAATGCTCATAGCCGCTCAACTTTCTGGTTAAACTGCTCCATGGCTTTCCAACAAAGTGACAACAGCTTGTCTGCAGATGTTTTCTACTGAATGTAGTATGAAAGCCAACGGAAACCGTCACCGTATCCCTGCTTCATGACAATGGAGCACATGAACACCTCAATTGGCCGGATATCTTTAAGAGGCAGTTTTCCCTTTCCAGTGGTTTGGAATAGACCAAGGGCGTGTCTTAGCTCATCCTCTGATACAGCTCCCTGAGCATCAATTTTGTTTCCAAGAATGAGGAAAGGGACTTTGGAGAGCTCCTCAATGGACAAAAGAGCCTGCAAACAAGCAGAGCAAACCGTGAGACCATGACAAGTTTCAGGACAGCCAACAATAACGTACGTCTAGTTCTGCTTTGCTCTCTGGGAACCTCTCCACGTCCGCGCAATCCACCAAGTAAACAATCCCGTCAACTTCTGGAAAGTAATCTTTCCATAAACGACGCGCCTGTTGGTGTCCACCCAAATCGTACGTTGTAAACTTGATGTTGGCAACCTGCAATTCCTCCGAAGCTATTTTTGGTGTGAGCATTTAGTTGTAGTTCACACAGGACATGAAGGTGCGCCGTTGAGTCATCTACTCACTGGGATGTAAGGTTGGAGTCAATGTCGCCAATCGATCGTTTTTGAGCATGTGCAACAACGTAGTTTTGCCGGCGTTGTCAAGACCGAGAAAGAGAATCTTTGCATTTTTGTTCAAAAGACCTATTTAGCGACATCAGGAGGTGAGTACATGTATCATGCACACCACCAGCGACCGTCCGCCAGGCAAGATCATCGTGATGGATGATGATGATCCTCATATGCGTACAACTCGCGCGAATATTCACAGTCAAAAGTATAGTGCAGACATACCCCAGTCAGAGAGCAAGCTCCAAAACCAATTTACTATAAACATTATTGACGGCGTAGAATGCGATGGAACAGGTGGAAACAGATAAGGTATTGCAAAGTAAAACGTGCGGCAGCTGTCGTGTTTGCAAGAAATAGCTTCTACAGACTCCAAAAGATTGTCAATAGACCTGTGGCAGGACGGCTCGGGCAGACAAGCGTTTGGGCGATGATTTGCTTGGAGGCAGTCGTCCAAAACGTAACGCAAGCAGAAAGTCCACAACCAACGACGAGAGAGTTGATGAGTGGCAACGGCCCATCGAACATGGCGCGTCCATGTCACATGAACTACGGTGACTGTGCCGCTGATTTTGTTCATCCCGATCAATTGGCCTGCGATGGTCAACGACTAAACAGTTTGGATGGCATTGCTGGCCAAAAGGTTTATTGCAATGATCCATTGCAGGAACATGCATGTTTATTGCATCTTACAGGGAGCCCAGAGCTGTTCAATAGAACGTACAGATATGAATGTGCACGAGCGTGATGGGATGGACCTCACAAATCATAATAAAAATCCTGTGACAGATCAATGAAATAAACTGCATGCAGGATGCATCGACCCCTCCAAGCATAGTTTTTAAACATAAATGGGTATATAGGGTAAGATGAGCACGTTTCATCAACGTGGTCGCCCACTACTCTACAGGGAAGCACTGTGATTGCTCTGCTCAAGGATCTTGCACGCGTGGATGGCGAGCGGTACCCCAGATCCGCAGCTTTCAAGGTCCGCTGCTACAATCAAAATGCTGCCCTGTTTCTAATGTACTTACGACCGAAAAACACACCTTTCTGAGCTGCACAGCTATTCTCGACCACCGCCTAAATCCCGATTCTTATAATCCAGCTAGATCCCTTTTCCATCGTACTTTTTAGGAGGCACATGCCAGTTGGTTGACAGCGCTCCTACGGCATATCACTCGTCGATAGATTGGGTGTTAGTAGCATCCGTCTAAAATTTCCTGGCCTGCGACTATGAAGATATCTGCTGGCACAAACGCTCAATGGTTCCGTTCTTACTGCTGTGTCAAATCCATTGCGAGGGCAACCGATGGAAACCACATTTCAAGTGTGATTACGCGTCCCCTGGTCTTCAGGACTGTTAACAAGATCTTTTGGAGATCACCCCGGCATCCAACACCCATACATGGCGCGATCACCTACCACCCCTCTTCCAAGCACTCCTTCAGGAGCCCCCAATCCATTTTCATTAACACCCGCTAGAGAAATCCTTCCTTCTCCCTCTCGGATCAACCTTGTTCCTTCCGCACCGTCCCCATTAGACTCTTACCAACTTCGCCTCGCGTTGAGAGATGCGGCACAAAAATGTCAGGAGCGAGGGCTCTATTATGCCGCAAGATGGTGTGTGCATTGATTTCTTCCAAAATCTTTAACATGGATCGGCTGTCTTAGTCATTTTCATTTAGGGCTTCGGAGCAGCTCGTGAGCATTCCCTCGACCAACTCAGTTGACCAGTCCGTCCCACCAGGGGATGTAATGGCTACGGCGTTCACATCTCCACAGCTAGAAACCCCACGAACAGTACCACAAGCTGAAGAAGATGCTTGTCTACTGGCGCTTGCGCATTTTCAGTTGAAAGAGTATGATCGTGCAGCATGGTGTCTACGGGCCTATGAAGGTGATAAGGCTCTGTTTATAAAGTGTTACGCCAAGTATATGGTAATTAGATCTGGAAGGGAAAATTTTCTTGAGCAATGCATGACAATCTGTTGTTGTTTTCAAGCCAATCTAACGCTTGACGTTCTATTGAACAGAGTGGGGAAAAGCGCAGGGCGGAGCAAGATCTGGGACATGAAGGTGAGCATATTCAACGGTAAGCAGAGCCGTTACACATTCGAGAGCTTCTTGCATGATTAGGCGCTTATTCTACTTGCCAGTGCATCTCGAAGGCACGCGGACGACAAACGCCCAACTACATGATATCGCCATCGCTCTGCAAAAGAATGAAAAGAACCTGGATAGCTTTTGCTGGTATCTGTAAGTTGTTGAGCACAGTGGTTCAATGCAGCGATAGTGCTCACCCCCGAATGCTAGACGCGGAATGATCTATGCGCGTATGAAGCTCAAGTCAAAAGCTCAGAATGCACTCGTCCAATCCCTCCAAAAGTATGCATATAATTGGAGCGCATGGGAGGAAATTGGGACTTTGGTAGAAACAAAGGAAGAGGTGAGCATTTTCTTCTACAGCATCTTTCCCAAATGTCCACTGACATCATCCTGTAATGGTTTGCTTGATTCAAGTTGGAAGCTCTGATACCGCGATTACCAGCCGGATACATGCGAAAACTCTTCCTCGTTCACCTCATGGCGCATCGCGGTATGGCAGCAGAAGAGTTTTCACAAAATAGCGTGGACCTTTCGGCCATGTTTCCCGATAGCACGTACTTGGACCTACAATACGCTGTTTCGTATTACAATCAAGGAAGTAAGTGATGTCTTCTGTGAAAGAGGTTTACGGGATTTACTGATTGTAATAATCCAGAATACGAGCGGGCGTTGGAGTATTTTGAGGATTATCGGGAGCAAGAACCGTTTTCTTTGGAATACGTTGATGTTCAGTCACATATCCTGTTTACAATCCAAGATAGCACAAAGCTGAGCGTTCTTGCCCAGAAATCCTTTGCTTTGGATCGATATCGACCCGAAACATGCATCGCAATTGGTGCGTTTAGATTCACAAGATGATTTGTACCTTACTTTAGCCACATATTCATATAACGTTTCTTATTAGGCAACTACTTTAGCACTCGGCGCGATCATTTCCGAGCACTAGATTATTTCCAGCGAGCGCTAAAACTCCGTCCCAACTATGTTGAAGCACTCATTATGATGGGCGATGAGTACATGGAGTTGAAGAATTCGAATGCAGCATTAGAGACATATCAACGGGCTGCTGGTGAGGACCTTGACGTAATGGACATTTGAACTTGTGTGTATTAATGTGCATGTTGACTAGATGTGGCACCTCACGACTTTCGAACTTGGTACGGCGTCGCAAAAGCCTTTGACATGCTAGCCATGTCAGATCACGCCATACCCTACTACCAAAAAGCCGCCGCCTGCAGGTAAACCCTCATCCTACTCACTCCGTCTTTGTTCTCACACTAATGTGACGAGATACTTATAGACCCTACCATTCCCAAACCTGGACCGCCATGGGCCAAGCCTTTGAAGCCAGCGCAAAAGACGCCCAAGCCATGATGTGCTTTAAACGCGCCCTCATCTGCACCGACAAAAGCCCACTCTTATTCATGTACATTGCGAAATTGTATCAGATTTCGCCCACGTTGCGAGACGACGAGCAAGCCGCGTTTTATTATAGATGTTGGATTGAGGAGTGTCGCGGGAGTGGAATCGATAAGGTGTGTATTATGCGTACCATGTCATGTAGCTGGTCTATTTAAACCGTATTTTTTTTTTGTCAATTTCATGCAGAGTCAATACTATTTTGAATGGGAAGATGCTGTAACATTTTTGGCAGAGTTTTATAAAGAAAAAGGACGCTTTGAGGATGCGGTATGGCGTGTATTCAATTGGTTTGGCGATCTCGCAAAGTGTATTGATTCTTGTGTGTTTTTTTTTTTTAATCAGGAGGCGTATGTACATGAGATTGCGCATACCGAGGTAAAGGATTTTTTGAGTTTTTGATCTGTGGAATTGCCGGCTTTTGCTCATGATGTGAAAAATAGAGGGGAAAGGCTCTCCTTCGGGAGCTGCGAGCTGTGAGAGAAAGCCGATCCGATCACAAATCCCGGGATACACTCGCTCCCCCGCAACCAGCCACGCCAGGGGATCCAGGGTCGCATGGGGATTTGGCGCATCGAACGGTTCAGTTTGTGGGTGGGTCTACGGGTGAATTTTGGGTGAGTCCTGTTCCCGGGGGTGGTGGGCAAGGAAATCGGTATTTTGGGGCTTCGGCGCAAGGGAGTGCTAGGACCAGTAGGACGGGTTCGAGAGGGGGATCCGGATGGAACTCGCCCGCCGCAGATGATGTGAGATAATTTTGTAAATAAGAACATTGGAGAGGTTTTGAATAGAAATGCAGCCAATAATCAAGACAACAGTTTTGTATTATCAGAAATATTGCTACTACATGTAATTGAGTGTACAATATCCTAACGATTCCCATAAACTCTTATCAATAAAAGGTTCAAACGGCAGCAGCAGCCTCACCAGTCCAAGCGCCCCAAGACTTGACTGCATCCTTCTTCACCTTTCCATTCTTTGTGTACTCTTCCACAGCTTCAGCAAACACAACAGATGTCTTGATCTCATTCATGATTCCTACTCCGAAATCGACAGCCGTGCGCCTGACCTGATAACGAACATCGTCGGTGGTCCTGGGACGATTACGAGCCAGGGAAACGACAAGAGAAACCTTGTGGGAATCGTAGAGCGCACGAGCAATACGACGATCCAAAAGGGTGTCAATCAGAGCGCGTTCTCCGCCTTCGACAAAGAGAGGAGCATCGATGCCACCGTTGGATTTGAGGACAGACTGGGTCAGCTCCGTGTCGGCAAGGATTTTGTAACCAGAGTTGATAAACTTTTGCGCAATATAAGCGGCTTCACTTGGGTTGGTCAAGTTGTCGACGCTAATGACAATACTACTTCCTTCCGGCATAGGAAGCTTCTTGAAGTTGTTGTGGTTCGCATACATGGAAGTGAAGTATGCCTCTTTCACGTTCTTTCCAAAGCAAGCAACTTCACCAGTACTGGCCATCTCAACACCCAGCATGGGGTCGGCGCCAGCCAACCGAGTCCAACTGAAAATGGGAACCTTGACAGCCTTGTAATCGCGCTTAACTGACATGGGATCGACCGAGGGGACAGCGGACGACAAAGTGGGAGACTTGACCAATGCGCGGGTAGCAATGTCAATGAAGTTGGTGTCCAGAACCTTGGAAACGAAAGGGAAAGATCGGGACGCACGAAGGTTACATTCGATGACCTTGAGCTCGTGCTTGCCCTCCACACCAGGTGGAGGACGACGAAGGATAATCTGCATGTTGTAAGGACCGGTAATCTTGAATGCCTTGGCAACCTTTTCGGCAATGACCTTGCAATCCGCGACAATTTCGGGAGTAAGACCACGAAGACCAATATCCTTCTTCGAAGCATCGGTCTCGGCCTGCTCTCCCTCATACGTGGGAGGCAAGACCAAGGTTGCATCACCAGAGTGGACACCTGCATTCTCAATGTGCTGAGACAAGGCATACACCAAAAGCTTCCCCTCGGAAGCCACTGCGTCAACATCGAGCTCCTGAGCACCTTCGATAAACTTTGTAATCACGATGGGGTGCTCCGGAGACACGTCCGTGGCAAGCGACAAGTAAGTTTGAAGATCGGCAGGACTGTGCGCCACATTCATGGCAGCACCAGAAAGTACGTAGGATGGACGGACAAGGACGGGATAGGTGACGCGTTCCGCAAAAGCAAGGGCTTCGTCAACACTGTTGAGCTCCTTCCATTCCGGTTGATCCACGCCAATGTCATCCAAAATTCTAGAGAATTTCTCACGGTCCTCGGCACGATCGACATCAACAGGGCTGGTACCAAGGACGTTCACTCCACGGTTCCAGAGCTTCAAAGCAATGTTTTGGGGAAGTTGACCACCGACACTGACAACACATCCACTGGCGTTCTCCCGTTCGTAGATATCCATAACTCGTTCAAAGCTGAGTTCTTCAAAATACAAACGGTCACACTCGTCAAAGTCCGTTGACACCGTCTCAGGGTTGTAGTTGACCATCACGGTACGGTGACCCAATGAACGAAGCGAATGGATGCAAGATACTCCGCACCAGTCGAACTCGACACTAGATCCAATACGGTAGACACCAGACCCAAGTACCATGATACCCTTGTCATTGAATTCAACATCATCACTTGTACCATTGTAAGTCATGTAAAGATAATTTGTGTCAGCAGGGAATTCCGCCGCCAAAGTATCAATCCTCTTCACGCGGGGGATAATGCCATAGTTCTTACGCAAGGCACGAATGGCGAGCTCACTCGACTTGGTGTACTTTGCAATCTGGTTGTCAGAGAAACCTTTTTGCTTGGCTTGACGCAACAAGTCGGCCGGGATGGTAGAGGTGGAGAGCTGGTAGTCAGTCACAGGAACGGGTGGTTTGCCTTCGGGGTTCTCGGCATCCTTCTCCAAAATTTCTTCCACAGGCTTTGGTCCGCTATACTTGGAGAGTTCAGCACGAGTTTTCACAAGGTTTTCAAGCTTGTAGAGGAACCACTTGTCAATCTTGGTAATGTCATGGATCTTGTCAACCGAGTAACCGTGATTAAGCATGGCGCTTCCGACCGCGAACAGACGACGGTCAGTCGGCTCAGCTAAAGCTTTGTCAAGATCGGGAAAATCCAAGGCTTGGAAACCCTCAAATGAAGGGTCAACCATACGAACAGCCTTTTGAAGAGATTCTTCCCACGTTCGCCCAATACCCATGACTTCTCCGACACTCTTCATGGAAGAGCCAATCTTCCTAGAGACATGTTGGAATTTGCTCAAATCCCATCGAGGAATCTTAGTGACAACATAGTCCAAGGAGGGTTCAAAGTTGGCCGTCGTAGTACGAGTCACAGAGTTCCGCAAGTCAGGAAGAGATGCACCAAGAGCAATCTTGGCTGCAACGAACGCGAGAGGATAACCGGTAGCCTTCGAGGCAAGTGCACTAGATGCAAGAGTCAGCGCCATCTCATGGAATTAGAATCGGTAAAAACAGCAAGATTACGGACCTACTACGAGAGAGTCGAGCGTTGACTTCAATGACTGCATACTCCAGGCTGTCAGGGCTGAGAGCGTACTGGACGTTACATTCTCCAACCACACCGAGGTGACGAATGATCTTGATGGCTGCCGAACGCAGCATGTGGTATTCTTCGTCGCTCAGTGTCTGACTGGGGGCAATAACAATGGAATCGCCGGTGTGGGTACCAAGAGGGTCGAAGTTTTCCATGTTGCAAACGGTGATACAGTTGTTTTCCGCATCACGAACCACTTCATACTCCAACTCTTTCCATCCCTTCATTGAACGTTCGATAAGCAGCTGGGGTGAGAGAGAAAGAGAAGAAGTGGCGAGTTGACGGAGTTCTTCTTCGTTGTTGGCGAAACCAGAGCCAAGACCTCCCAGAGCGTACGCCGCACGGACGATGACGGGGTATCCAATCTCGGAAGCGGCCTTGAGTGCATCATCCACAGTTTCAACAGCAGTGGACTGAGCAACAGGAATGCCGATATCTGCCACAGGAATATATGAGGAAGTGTTCCAAGATAGAGAAAAGCGATTAAAATAGTTCACCTTTCAAAGCTTGGGCAAACAGATCACGGTCCTCGCTGAGCTCGAGGGTACGAACAGGAGTACCCAAAACTTTGACATTGTGCTTTCGCAAGACACCGGCATGCTCAAGAGCGACACCGCAGTTAAGCGCCGTTTGTCCACCAAACGCCAAAAGAATACCGTCGGGCTTTTCTTTCTCAATCACGTATTCAATGTATTCTGGGTTGGACGGTACAAAGTACACGACGTCGGCAAGGTCCTTGCCAGTTTGGATGGTAGCAATATTAGGATTAATTAGAATGGTTTCGACACCCTCTTCCTTCAACGCCTTGATAGCTTGGGATCCTATAGAAAAACATAATTAACACCGAGCATACACCATCTAAGTTATGATTGCGTGACACCTACCAGAGTAATCAAACTCGCCAGCTTGTCCAATGCTGAGACCACCACTACCAACGATAACAACACGCTTGGCTGGCGGGGGCTTCTTGAGAGCACTGTTTGGTGAAGGCTTCCAATCTTCCCAAGGATCCAACGCAGCAGTGGCAGCGGCATCAGAGCTCTGGTTGCGACGGAATGGTTGACGCTGCTTGGGATTCAGTGGCCCTGTGAATGCGCCAAGGACATACTGACGGAACGCTTCCGGACCATCGAGCGGGACAGCAGGTACACTGGATATGTTTGGAGAGATGTTTGCTTTCGACGCTGCAGCGGCGGAAGCACTAGCTTGGTAAGCCCGAAGTAAAGAGCGGTTGATAATAAGGGAAGCCTGAAAGTGGCGTGTAGCTAAAGCTACTGATTGACGAAAGAGCGGCATATCGGGAAATCTTGCGAATTATCTGTAGATGTTGATACGTAATGGACAGAAAACGATTTCAACGTCCGTGGCTTTTGTAAACTTGTTCGGAAATATAGTTGTTGGAAACCTTCTCGTCGTGATGAGAGTACATGAAGGGGATGCAAAGGTAGGACTATGAAATGCATCGAGAGAAAGATCAATATTAGGAATCAGATGATACTCGCGCATCTCCCATTGCTGACGTGTAGTCCAGTCTGGGTCATGATATTATTTGCATCCAGCAGCGCCCCAGATGCATTTCTTTGCACTTTGGGTTGGAGTGTGGCGACCACTTGCCAGAGATTCCCACACACCAACCTACCTCAATAGAGATACAGCCGGGCCGACCAGGCCTGTTAAGCTATTCCTGCGTAGCCGATAGACCCGATTGTCTAAAGAACCACAAGTCACGAATGTACTTTGTTGTCTTCCTTGGAGGGAAGCAACTAGATGCAGATGGACAAACGTTTGGAAGAAAAAACGAAAACCGACCGGGGGCCCTTTTTTATACCCGATGGGCGCGCATCGCAACCGACTCGCAGATTATCGCTGGAAGGTGATAGGTGGAGAGTGAGTCATATGTCATGTGATATGATGAATTTGCTATCACGTGATCCGCTGGCCTTTTTTCGCTTACACATTGCTTACAGAACCTATTGCCGACCATCCGACGAATGGGTAGTGTATTGGCAAAAACAAATGTCACACAACACAATACACCAGGGAATAAACCGGCGACAACCGGTTCGGAAAAGCCAAGTAATTCCCTCCTTACAACCAACTACTACTAGGCCCAATGGCACATGCAATACATTACGGTTGTTCTAACCGGGTAACTAAGCCCACCACACGAGAGAAATCCTACTAAGCCCTTGATTCCGAAATTCTTTAGTCGCAGGATGTTCAGATACTAGTAAAGTCAGACTTAGACTGAGTAATACGCGTGGGAACAATCATAAAGATAATGCATACCTGCGATCGTTGCAGCATAGTAGTAGCAGCGTTTGCAAGGGGTTATGCTGTTTTTGTCGGGAGGGCAAGGTCCTCGACACCAGAGCGGCATTCTCATGATGGACTTGAGAGTTGCTTGAGCGTGGGCAGATGCTTCAAGAGTCGAGGGTAAAGAACAAGATGGGGGGAAGAAGAACAGCGGGGGTTTATATAGAAAAACTGAGTGGCTACATTGAGTCATTTAGCGTCATGCAGATGGCAACTGCGAATATTCCTCTCATAGATGGCCACAAGGGATAATAATTGCAATCCGTTCATGGCCACACATATTGGACCCATCATGATGGAGCAAGCATCTTTTGTGCATAGTTCATTTGCCAAAATCGAGGCATCTTGCATTTCATCTCATTCGATCCAGTGGCTGCATCTATGTGCAGACTGACAGTCTTTTTTGCCCACATACAATGTTGAACTTTGAGGTTTTGAAAGTGAGGTGAGGAATAAGGAGTATACTAATGACGCATGTTGGGTTTATGCCTCTGATGTCTGCTGCCCTTAAAGAATGGATCTTGGAGACGACAAGCGCATGGTATAACAGAATAGAACAAGAACAAATATCGCATCTAAATGGCAAATGACAGAACACCCTAACAGATGCAAACTGCAAGATCTAATCCAAGGTTTTGCTGCAATAATTATTCAGCATATACGCGAGGTACACTATCACCGATAGACCATGGCAGACAGGAAGGGAGGTTTCAGAGTTCCTCTCCCAGGGACATATCAAGTATCTCCCTCTGGAGATACAGATATCCCAAATTGGGAAGCCAAAGCCATGGACACCGGAACTCGGTGCTCCATTAACCTCTCTTACCTGATGTTTTGAGGGTCTTGCTTGACCAGCGCATGCCTCCACGCGCAAACGGATCATGAACGGCTTAAATAGGGAAAAGGGTATTGCACTGCAATGTCAACTGTCCCTCTACACTATGTCGACAAAAAAGCTACCTTCTTTAACAAAACTGAATGAGAAGGTGTATAGCATCACGAATCTATCTATAGCTCACATAGGAGATGCTGCGAAGCCGGGTGACAAACTGAGTGGGGCAACAGGGAGTTTGCTTAGTTTACGAGAGCCGAAAACTGAATCTAAAAGGTTTGCACACATGTTTATTTCAAGGCTTTTTCCTTTTACTTGCACCATGACACTACATTTGATATGCCCAGCGCAATACCACCACAACCACCGACACTTCAAAGCAGGATCATTGATATTGTCACCTTACCTCTCACAATCTTCGTATCCCTCTTTGCGTATTGCCCTTTCTGCGTTGCTGTCGTCTTCCAATCCGCAGTCACACGCCGAGCGGTCGACACAGACAATTACAAGAATGAGATGAAACCATGGGCATGGGGTGTTGGGCTCTTTGTATTTTTCGCCCTTCTCGTCTACCCAGCTGGCGTCAGTACAGTCATGGACAGCTTGATTGATCGCGGATGGAGAGTAGGAGTTGTCGTTGCCTTATTTTTGGTGATGATCGGCGCCGTTCAGGTCTTGACGATCCTCTACGCATTCCTCAAGCCGGGATTGGGAATGGTTAGCATCCCTGCTGAATCGCGCATTAATCTCTTCCACTGGAGAAATACCCTTCCTCTTCTTGCGCCCATCATTGAATTTATCCAATTCACATCTTTTGCATTTCGCACTTCGACGGATACGTGGCTTTGCACTTCTTCCCTTGGAACTGCTGTCAGGGCCTTTGTTCGCATATCAAGCTTCAGGTTCGAGGACGTCACTTGCAAAGGTATCTATGAGATGAAGGGACCTAGCCTCTTCTACGCCGCGACCGGCTCTGCATTCGCTGTTTGTTGCCTGTATGCCATATTGCTGGGATATGCCATTGCAAAGTTTTTGCAGCCTGGGCATTGGCTGTGCACGATAGTTTTTGAGCTTTTTGCGGGGATTGCATACCTACCTGTGGTAAGCAAACTCTTATCGGTCTTGGATTGTAGAACAAAGGTGGGTCGTTTATATCAGTCAATGATGTCCTGATGTGCGAAACAGTTGAACGGGTTGCATGCAGATTTCAGAGACAGGGCAACGCAACATGTATCTCTATTATGCGGAACCCGAAGCACCATCCGTTGATGTACCCTGTTGGACAGGCGAACACGAAAAGTATGGCGCCATGGCCTTTGCCGGTCTATTAATTTTTGGACTATCGGCCATTTTTGTCGGTTCTTACAAAGGTACGTCGAGCAAGATTTGGAGTATAAAGCCATTGAATGCTCATATAGCATCATGCAGCGGACAAGCACGTTCGACGATCTTCTGTAACATTTATTCCCCGCATTGTTGTCATCAAACGTACCATCAATTCGGCATTCTTGGCAGTGAATCTCCTCATTGGGTACACATCGACATCGCGGACAACCTATACGCACGGTACACAGGCCACTGGCCTACTCACACTCTGCACCCTTCTCTTTTTGGACGTGTACTACAACTCTTGTACTTTCCACAAGCTCCGAATATTGACGTTTGGGGCGCATTTGGCTGGCCTGTGGTCCTACATATCAACCATTATTGCGGATCGTGATGGGTTGGAAGACTGGGGGTCCCAAGTGACACTCTTTCTTGGATGGGGAGTAATTGGGATGAGTGTTTGTGGCTGGTTGTTGGTTGGATGGTGGCAAAAGAAAAAGAGCAAGCACCAAGAGATGCAAGACAAGCTGAAAAAGGCAGAGAATGAAAAGGAGCAAACATCGAACGTCTTCAAAGTAGTGACCATGCGAAGACGCGTAAAGGTTGACGTTGGCGGCGAGTGTGATGATGAGGATGAGGTTATTGCTAGGGCCATCTATGGCCCGGGAGAGAAACGACGACCCATTCCAAATGGAGCGTTGGTCCTTGTCCATCCCACTCAAGAGATGGCTTCTGCTTGAAGTGTTTTTGAACACTGCGAGATTGGGAGTGTTCCAACAATTCCACGAGGGATCGAATCCGGGCGCGTGTACATCTGCCTCCAAAATTGCGCGCCTTTTTTTGTTCGCTTTTTTCTTTTAGCCTTTTTGTTTAAATGGAGAGTTCAAAAGGCTTTAACGGTTAATGGAGGTGGAAGGATTGTAAAAAAGCGCTCTGTGTGTGCGATTGGCAAAAGTGAAGTCGATTTCAACGTTCGTTTTGGATTGACACGGAAACACACAAGTCAAAAAGCCATCTTTTGGAACACTTGACACTTTAACCTCTTTTTTCTGTGCGTAAATGTTCCTCATCCAAGACGTGTGATCTCATATACATGAATTTTGTTGTACTAGTTATTATTATCATTATTCCTACATGACCTTTTATTTTTGTTTTGGCTTGGTCGCTATCAGTGTGCTTTAGCGTCTAGGCTGACCTCCTCCTTGCTTCTCTCTCTTGGTGCCACTGTAGAACCCAGGCCAGTTGCATGCAACGATATCCATGACCGCCCGAAACTCTTCACCAACACCTCCATCGACGCCCTCTCCGCCACCACGCCGTCTCTCGGTCGCTTCGACAGCTAGCACGTCCACACTTCTCTCCTCTTCAACAGCAACAACTTCGACAATCAAAGTCGCTCTCCGCATCCGCCCTCCCGTTTCCTCACAACCATCCAGAGGCTCACGGCAAGTCGTCCAGGTCCTCTCGGATGACACTCCAACACCAAATAGCGTCGTCGTCGACGGCAGGAAAAGGTTTACTTTTGATTCGGTCTTTGGACCGGACCACTCACAACATGATGTCTACGAGGCAGCTGTAGCACCCTTGGTCGAGAGATTCCTAGAGGGCTACAATGCTACTGTCATGGCCTATGGTCAGACCGGAAGCGGCAAGACCTACACGATGGGCACTGCCATGGATGTGGCCGGTTTTGGATGGGATTCTGCAGAAGCGGATGATCCGCGCGAAGGCATCGTCGCCAGAGCCATCAAACACATCTTTAGTGCAATTGACAACGGCAGCCACGAGACGGGTGGAGAAGAAACAAAGTTTGATTTGTCGGTCTCGTTCATCGAGATGTACAATGAAGACTTGATCGATTTGCTGACTGTGCCGCCTATGAAGGGTGTCACTGTCCGAGAGGATCCAAGAGGTGGAATATATTGGGCGGGTGCGCGAGAAGAGAATGTCGAAAATGTAGAGGAGGCACTACGGTATGTTTTGTGGAAGGCAGAATGCAAATGGAGTAGAAACAGAACGCTCACTGGATTATTCAAATACGACGACGTAGATTGCTTACAGCTGGATTAGAGCACCGCCAAACGACCTCTACAACACTCAATCAAACCTCGTCCCGCTCCCACGCCATCTTCTCTCTCCAACTCTGCCAACGACGATGGATCCCTGGCAATACGGCCGATACCGGTGACGCAGGCGACTGGCAAATTGTCAACTCCAAATTCCATTTTGTGGACCTGGCTGGATCCGAGCGACTTAAACGCACCAAAGCGGTCGGAGAACGTCAACGAGAAGGGATTTCAATTAATTCAGGACTATTGGCGCTGGGAAATGTCATTAATGCTTTGGGAGGGGAGCAGGCAACCAGACAAGGTGGACCCGTTCATGTACCCTACAGAGACTCAAAATTGACGAGATTGCTCCAGGACGGGCTAGGAGGCAATAGGTACAGGCCGTTTTTAAATGCAAAAGTCACTTGTTTTGGCGCTAACAACAAGTCCTGCCTACAGCCAAACCGCGATGATCGCCTGCATCTCGCCATGTGAGGCGGACCTTGGGGAAACACTCAACACCTTGTTATGGGCCAACAGAGGACGCAATATCCGGAATACGGCCTTTGTCAACCACGAGTACCAGTCCGAAGTCCGTGCACTCAAAGAGCAAGTCGCTCGTCTGAAAGGCGAAGTTGGAAAACGTAAGTGCTTAGTCAGTCATTACATAATCGGACCAATCAAATGAGGGCTGGTTATTTATGAAACAGAACGCGTTGGGGACGGTTTTGGGACCATTTTGTTCCTAACAGCAACAAATTGCCTTTTGTGTTTTATGCAGATGCACCATTGCCATCCAACGACGCCGATCGCTTGCGGGAGGAGAACGACGAGTTGAAGAAGCAGCTAGAGTCTTTGACACAGACGCAGAAATCTCTCCGACAACGCAACGATTACCTCGCAAACGAACTTGCCTTGGTGCAGTCCGAATCGGTTATGATGAGGATCTATGCCGCATCACCAACACCTTCCGCCACCCCATCAGAATCAAGTGATGTCCCGCTGCATAATGGACAAGATTCTGTCATAGATTTCAACGGCTCAACAATGAGCTCCATTCCACTCCCGAAACGAAACCGAATTCGTCCACGCTCCGCTACCTCTGCCGAACTCATCCGCGACCTCCTTATTTCACCATCACCCAACCTCCCCGACGAAGTGAGCACTACCGACGACCCAATACCAACTCAAGCCACCGTTCGCAAACTCCGCGCTGAACTCCGAGAAACCACATTAGCTGCCCGCCAGTATCTCTCGCAAGTTGACTCCCTCCAAACTCGCCTTCGCGAACGAGAAGCCGAGTTTGAAGAGGCAGAACAAGCTCTTCAAGAGGAGATTTCCGAACTGAAGGCATTGAATGCTGGTGCCGAAGATTATATTGCGGGACTAGAAGTTCAGCTGACGAAGCATCAGGCTCTCGCAGATCAGGTTGAACGATTGGAGACTGAACTGGAGCGAGAGAGAGAGGGAAGGGATGCCGACAGTGGTGGGCCTTGGGAACGCGTTAGACTCTTGGAAGAGGAGGTAATAGAGTTGAAGAATGAGCGCAAAGATGTTGAAGTGGCCTGGATCAAAGTAGCGGAACTGGAGAAGGAGCTGGAAGAGTTTCGAAGGCAGGACCTTCATGCCGCTGCATCTGTTGTGGAGAGGGCTGCTCCCGCTGCTGAGGGAACTTTCACCCCGTCTGTAGTTATCCCCGCAACAACCAAAGACACATTCGAGAATCCGCCCAGTGATATATTATCATTGAGGGCTGCAGTTTCGGACTTATGGAACCAACTTCTCGAACAGGAGACCCGGACCGCTGAGTTAGTAGGATCCGAAGAGGATCACCGCGTTGCACGAGAAGAAATACAATCCAAATTGAAGACCCTCCAGTCGCAGCTTTCCCAGCTCGAAGCCGAGCACAACGTTCCACCAGCACCTATTAACACGACTTCCACCATCGCTCCCGTCGACCCGCCAGCACTCCATAGCCTTCTCGCCGAATCAAATCAAGCTTACGCCGCCCTGGAATCCGAAGTCGCCCAACTCCGCCAAGTCGCATCCGATGCGGTTGCACGCGCTGCCAAACTCGAATCTGAAAACACTGCCCTCGAACAAGCCCGCGAAGGAGCCTTCAAAGAAGTAGAGGAACGTGTCAAGGGCGTGGAACAAGTTTTGGAGAATCTGAGAATGGCGGAGGAGGCGAATGAGGAATTGCACAATGGGGTCAAAGAACTGGAAGGACGGATGGAAGCCTTGATGAAGGAAAAGGAAGAGTTGGAGACTTTGCTGAAGGAGCGCGAGAACGATCTTGTACAAAGGGATGACAGGGTCGAAGAATTGGAAGGTCATCTAAAGGCCTTGGAGAATGAGATTGGTGAGATGAAAACAGCGGCAGCGGAAACTGCAACCCGAAGTCTCGAACACGGTGAAACTCTCAAGGGTGACTTGGAGGGTTTGCGAGAGCATGTTAAAGAGTTGGAAGGACTTTTACAGCATGCGCGTGATGAGAAGGTCAATGTTGAACATACCCTTCAAGCTCGCGTAACCGACCTAGAAGCCGAAATTGACAAAGCTCAACAAGCTGTCGACACATCCCGATCAGAAGCAGACAATATCCTTAAAGAACTCCAAAACGAAATCACCTCCCTCCATACTGACCTGTCCAAGGCAAGAGATCAGCTCTCTGATTCCTCATCCCGCACCGCCGAACTAGAGCAAAGCTTGGAAACCGAGCAAAGACAGGCATCCGAAGCCCAGGCCAAACTAGTGGCCGCTGAAGACGCAATCACGACCCTCCGTTCCGAATTGGAAGCTGCAGCGCACGAAGCACATAGCCTGGCCTCTGCGATTCACGAAGCCGATGAAAAAGTCCGAACCGCGGCTCAAGATAGAGACGCCATTCAAGCTGAGCGTGACTCTATCATTGCAGAGCGCAATGCCCTCATCTCCGAATTGGAAAGCTTGAAAAGTGCACTTGAAGAAGCAACTTCGCACCACGAGACGCTGAGCAGGGAGATCCACGATGCCAAGCGCCAATCGGTTCTCTTGTCCGATGAGAAAGACAAGGAACGTGAGGCGTTACAAATGCGAGTTGCGGAGCTGGAAAAGGAGGTCGAGGATGCCGCTGGGCGGTTGGACGCGGTTGTGAAAGAACATGAGACTGCTTTGAATACTGTTCAGTCGGAACTCGCTGAAAAAGCGGATAATATGGCGACAGAGCTTGCAAATACACAATCTCATGCCAAAGAACTGGAGGAGGAGGTTGAGACTTTACGCAGTGGACGCGTTGATCTGGAAGAGCAATTGGATGCAAAAATGAGCGAGATTGAATCTCTTACAGCTCACATTGACGAGCTGGAAAGAGGCGTCGATGAGAAAGATGGGCAGTTGGAAGGTTTGCGGGCGGATCTCTCGGGCCTATCCAAGCAGTTGGAGGAGAAGCAGCATGTGATAGATGAGCTTTTGCAAAAGACGGAGGGATACGAAACCGAATTGACTGACGCGAGACAAAAGGTGGAAGAACTGGGACGAGATCTCCTAGATAAAGGCCGTGAACTGGATCAGGTGACTCACCAGCTCGACGACGTGCGGACTGGTTCCGACCGCGACTTGGCTGAGGCGCGAACTAAATTGGTAGAATTGGAAGACATACACAGTGGAATTGTAGAGGCGCACGCTGCCTCTGAACAGCATCGTACGCAGCTGGCTGACGAGGTTGAGGGGTTGAAAGCTGCCCTAGAGGCCAAGACACGCGATTTAGAGGCTCTTGTCACACAGCTGGAGGAACTGCAAATTGAAAATGGACTGAAGGAAGACAAGGTCAGGGACGAGGTTCAAGTCCTAAAGACTGAATTGGATGTGCTACAGGCCAATGTCTCCACTGTCACGAGTGAGCGTGACGAGGCTCTACAAAAGATTGAAGACATTGTAAAAGAATTGAATCGCATTGTGGAGGGTGATGGCGAATTGGACACTGTGTTGACGGGTGCAAAGTCGTTGGTTCAGGATCTTCGCGATGGAGTCAAGGAACGAGATGACCGGCTTGGTGTGGTCGCTCAAGAATGCGAGGAGCTAACAACAAGAATAGGAGAAATCCAGCAGCTTTTGGATCAAAAGCACACTGAAATCTCCGAACGGGATACCGTCGTCTCTGACCTGCGAGCCACGCTCGCCGCCCTCACTACTGAGCTAGATGAATCGAAGGCTCGTGTCAATGAACTGGAAGCCGTCCAACGGGATTTACATGAATCTATCACCCTGCGATCGGAAACTGAGACCCAAAAGGTTCAAGAAGTTCAAAAGCTCTTGGACGACAAGCATGCAGAACTCGCTCAACAGGAGACTGTCGTCGCGGAACTGCAAACCACTGTCGCTGCATTGCGCACTGAACTGACCGAATCCAAAGAACGTATCAGTGAACTGGAAACAGTCCACCGAGAATTGCACGAAACTCGCTCGCTGCAAGCAGAAACTGAAAACCAACAGGTGGCCCAAATTCAAAAGCTCTTGGATGAGAAACAAGCAGAACTTGCTCAACGGGAGACTGATCTCTCGGACCTGCAAGCCACTCTTACTGCCTTGCGCACTGAACTCAATCAGTCCACAGATCGCGTCCAGGAATTGGAAGCAGCTCAACGAAGCATCGAGGAAGCTCGCGCGCTGCACGCAGAAACCGAAAACCAAAAGATGGAACAACTGCAACAGCTCTTGGATGACAAACAAGCAGAACTTGCCCAACGGGAGGTTGATCTCTCGGATCTGCAAACCACTCTCGCTGCCTTGCGCATTGAACTGGAAACAGCTCAACGAAGCATCGAGGAAGCTCGCGCGCTGCAAGCAGAGACCGAAAACCAAAAGGTGGAACAACTGCAACAGCTCTTGGATGACAAACAAGCAGAAGCCGCTCAACGGGAGACCCAGCTCTCTGACCTGCAAACCACCCTCTCCAGCTTACGCACAGAATTGGATGAGAAACAAGCAGAACTCGCCCACCGGGAGGCTGAAGTATCTGATTTGCAATCTGCACTCACTGCATCACGCACAGAGTTGGACGAGAAACAAGGAGAACTTGCACAGCGGGAGGCTGATGTCGCTGACCTGCAAACCGCGCTCTCCACTTTGCGTACTCAATTGGACGACTCTAGCGTGCACGTCAATGAACTGGAAACAGTCCAGCGTGAGCTGGAAGAGTCACGTAGATTGCAATCCGAATCTCAGAACCTGGTATCCGATCTCCAAGCCCAGCTAGAAGCTCTTCACGTCACCCTCACAGAGACGCAAGACCAACTAGCGACGGAGCTTGAATCCAGTCGTGCCCACGAGCACGAGGCCTCTGAATTGGAGTCAGGGCTTCTGGCAAGGGATGAGAGTAACAAAGCTTTGCAGAATCAGCTTTCTGAAAGTGAAGTGGAGAAGCAGGCCCTCATGGATCGTGTCCATCAATTAGAGACACACTGTGAGGACTACGCTGCCAAGATTGGAAAGTTTGCAAAAGAGGTACAGTACCTTGCTTCGTTGCGTGAAGCTGTCGTTATAGAGCGGGATGAGCTCCTGGACAAGGTCAACGCCCTTGAGGAGCAAATTCTGCACCTGCAAAATGAGAGTGTGCAAGGAACTGAGAGGGGGCTCGAGATTGAGAGCACCCGTCCGCAAGCCGATGTAGCTCAACTGGACCGTGAGTGCAATGACCTCTTGAACGGACTTGGTCTTGCGGAGACGCAAGTGGAGACCACATCGGCTGCGACTATCCTAGATTTGGAGAACAAGATGCGAACCGCCGAAGCTCTCGCTACGGAACTGGAGCAGAACCTCTCCGATACTCAGCAGGAACGTGACATGCTTTTAGTACGCATGAAGGAATTGGAGCACTCGAACGCGGAAATGGAGAAGGAAATGATTGAGTGCAAAGACTTGTCCGTGGCTGGTACTCGGGAAATGGAGGATCGTCTTGGGCGTATGGAGGTAGAACGTGATGAGGCGTTGACCAAGTTGCAGCAGCTCGAAGCCAAGGTCGAAGAGTTGAACTCTTCTTTGGAGGAAAAGGAGACTGCGCTGCAAAGGATTGCAGAACTAGATGCCTTATTGGAATCCAAGGACCAGGAACTCAAAGACGTGCAGTCACAATTAAGTTCCCTGGCGTCTACTCACGAAACACTCAAGGCGGAATCCACCGATCTTCGCGAAAAGGTTGAATCCATGGAAAAGACGCAATCCGAACGGGATGTTGTCCCCAACGAATCCGCCACGGCTGACCAAGAAAGCGATGATAACTCTGTCTTGGTCGGCATGTATCGTACTCAGATTGCGGAGGTCGTCTCGGAACGCAACTCTCTGCGTACTGAGATTGAGCAGTTGGGCACCGAGTTGGGCGACAAGGCAAAGTTGGAAGACGAGCTCGCTCAGGTTGTTACAGAGCGGGATGAGCTGAAACAGGTCGTGGAAGCTCTAAGTAACCGGGTGGAGGAAGTTGAAGCTAAATTAAACGAGGCAGAGCGAAGAGTACCAGTCATTGTTGACCCACCTCCACCGTCCAGAGTCTCAAAACCACGGCCACCGTCGATTCAGACTGGTCGGGAAGCAGACCTTCGTGATTCGGATGAAGGAGACATTGGACGGGACTCGCTAGATACGCGTCGGTCCGCTTCATTTGACAGGAGGAGAAGAGGAGGAAGCAGTCTCCGTGGTTTGTCGCCGGGTGAACCGATATCTCCTACCTCCATTATCGACTCCATTCGAGAGATTGCTGACCGAACCAACGATACCGAAGCGACTACCGAAGCAGGACCCGGTCTGGCAGAACGCGAACGTCAAGAATTGTTGCGAATGATTGAGATTCTTTCTATGCATATATCTGCTGCTGATCGACAGTTGGAGGAAGATGCCAATACAGTTGCGAGGCTAGAAGCTGAGCTCGAGGATGTAAGAGCCTCCTCTTCTGCGTCTTCTGAAACATCTTTCCGGGATGTCAGTAGGAGCAGCACTGCGGTTCGCTTACGTGTGTTGGAGGATCGGGTCAATAAACAGCTCGATGAGATTGCCAACATGGAGTACGAGTTGGTCAAGGCTCGGAGTGTCGCCAATGCGGCACAGACTCGGGTTGTTGAATTGGAGAACCAGTTGGAAGAGGCAAAGAAGAAGGAGCGGGAGGCAAGGGCAGCACAGCCACTGAATGCGGCAGTCAGCAAGGCTAGAGGCGGCCATCGTGGAACATTCAGGCTCACCCCATTGGAGCTAAAGGAGATTATGCCTTCGATAATGTTTGAGGAGTTGACCAGGAAAGATGGAAAGCGTTCATCTATTCTTACGGGTGCTCCCGAGCGCATACAGAGCGCTGCGAAAACTCGGGATCGCGGATCTGGAGCGCGTCAAAACATACCCGAACGGTGGAGAGATGGGTCACCACTACCTGCCAAACGGGATCCGCCACAACCAGATTCGCCATCCTCCGATCCTCGTTCCAACCGCCACCACACCCAGCTCGCCCAACAACAACACCAACACAGACTAGCCCAGCAACAAGAGATCATTGGGGAACTCGGACATCAACTCTCCACCGCCAAACGACGAGTCAAAGACCTTCAGGACCAGGTTCAATCTCTCGAACAAGAAAACTATAGTTCGCAAAACAATATCCGAATGTTGATGGAACGCGTGAAATACCTTGAAGAGTCTCGTGCCATCCTCCCGCCCCCTCCCGACGACACCCTAGACCGCGACGGAACATCATCATCATCATCAAAACGATCACGAGGCGCTTCGAGAGGTCGAAGTGGGAGCAAGGAGGAAGGGCGTACCAAAAGCAAGAGCCGAACACGGAGTGTAGGGAAGGAGAAGGACAAGGATGGGGAGGTGAAGAAGAAGAGGAGTTTTTGGTGGGGCGGACGGGGTAAAGATGAAGATAGTGATTGAGGTATATATGTGATTGGTTTTGGGTAGCGTATGTAGGTTATATAGAACTTTTTTGTATGTTGCATTGTTGTGTTTAGTGGCATCTTATTGAATACTTTTTTTTTGATTGCTAGAATTCTATTGATATATTATTTCACCTTTGTGTTTTCTTCATGTCTGTTGGATGATATCTTTATGGAATTTGAAGCAATGATGTTTTTTTTATCACGCACCTGTTTTAATGTAGTCGAGCGTCACCCGGCACGTTGTAAATACATTGCAGAATGAGAGACTCCACTCAGCATCCCTTCTGGGCTTACCAAGGCGAGAGATTAGGATCGGAGAAACCAGACGACTCGGCGGCAACTGGCAGCAACAGTTGAATTCGAACAAACAACATCAACCATGCATATATAGAGTTAATCTTTTTTGTATAACGTCCTTGTTGCCTTGCCTCAAACTCATCGTTTCCTGTGTTGAAGCATCTATAAAAACCCTTCCCATGCAGCCCTTTGGGACGATTATGTGTTCAGATTACTCGATTTGAGGATCACACGCGGCTGTCGGCCCTTTTGCGACCCTCATTTCGGCCCCTCGGGCTGCCGCGTTTTTGTGGGCTTGGGGGAGACTTGTTCATTTTGTTTTTCTTTTTTTAGAACCGTTTTTTACGCTTAAAGAGCAGAGGCAGCCCAAAAGGAAGCGGACAGGATAGCTCTTTTGTTGGTTGTTTTCTATTCTATCGCAATACCCTTTGACACGGGGATATTCGCTGCCCAGTGTCATCTCGTTCATATCACACTAACTTGAGACAACGATGCTCCAACTTCTTTCCACTGTTGACCGCTATCAGCACTCGACGATCACGAATCCTAGCCTTGCTTTTCCCCACCTCGTCGTCTCCTGGGCTTCTCTTTTCTTTATTGCCTACAAGGTTGCCCGGAGACTTCTAACGCCGACAGCACCATACTCTCTCCCTTTCCTGCCGCTCACAGCTTCCCCACAGTCAGTAGAAGAATGGGCGAATAGGACTGTATCAATCGTGCATGCTTTGCTTGCTTGTTGTGGGTGTGTGCATTGGGTCATTGCGGAAAAGCACCTGTTGGTTCGGCCAGAGGACTATGGGTATCTCCGCTCGAACGTGTGTGATTTTTACCTCGGCGTCACGCTCGGCTATCTCCTCTTTGATCTCCTCCGACTCTGTTACTACCGCTTTCTCGTTCTTGCAAATCAATCGCTCACCTCGGCGCCGGTCACATCCATGTTCATCCACCACGCCGTCATCATTGTTGCATATTATCTCGGCGTGACATACCACTATGGAACATTCTACATGGGCCTGCTCCTTAATAATGAAATCACTACACCGTTCTTGAATGTGCGATTTCTGATGGCTGAGAGGGGTTGGAAGACAGGGAATGCGTACAAGTTGAACGAAGCGGCTTTTGTGATTGGATTCTTTATCAGTAGGGTATTGGGGAACATTTGGATATTATGGCACATGCAGACCCATTTGCGGTATTTCGCACCCGTGGCGACGAATCAAGGCCTCCCTATTCCCATTTTCTACCTCCTTCCCGTCCTCGCGTATGCCCACGGTGCGCTCCAATTCTACTGGTTCGCCCTTCTCATGCGCATGGTGTACCGCAAAATCACCTACGGCCAGCGAACCACCGGCCCACCAAGCGGGGATGCGGTAATGAAATCGGATCTCGTGTCGCAACCAGGAAGCGAAAAAGTTTTGGTCTTCGATCCCCCTGTTGCACCCAACGTCAAGTCTTCCAAATTGCTGGGGTTACCACCTGCGGGAGTCACTGGAAAGGCAATTAGGAAGCTGGGGTTGGTGGAGGTCGCAAATGAAAAGGCAGCGGAGGTGTTGGGCTTGAGGACGACACCGCCTTTGTCCAGGAGGAAGCGGCAATCAAGCTCTGATTAGTTTTAGCCAATGGATTCATGTGATGGGAGAAAGATATCCGAGGTCATCGTAATTCGTGCACGCTACGGCTGCGATAACCTTCATCCTGCACAAATTTCGTTATTCTACGGAGATCCTCCAACGGCCACTTTCTGGTTTCACGTCTGTCCTGCGGGACGTATATCATATGACATTAGATTTCAAGCATAAGTGGAGAGTGTTGGGGCATGGGGAAGAAGTGATTCGGTAGCCGCATGCATCTTATGTTCAACTGCTTTGAATTATTCATCAATGTGACGCATTCACTCAATTTTTTATCCTTTATCTTGGTCTGCTCTTTCAAAATAGCCAAAATGTATTTACATTAAAAGAAATCATATGCTACAAATATTTTAACCACAGTCAACAGTAGTTGCACAGCTAGCTGTGCCTTCTTATCCTATAATACCAACTCGTTCTTAATTTCAGGCTTCAACTAGTCTCCGAAGCCATTCTTCCCCCCCATTCCGTACGGCTGTGATCACGTCCTCTTCGTTAACATTGAGTCGAATTCGTTGGCGTCGATCACCTGCGCGACTCATTTCCACAAGCAAAAGCCGGCATGTTGCCAACTGCGCGCACACAGCAATGAGATCTGATGGATTTGGATTCTGGATGTTCCCGAGTTTGCATAATCGGATGTGTTCATCCGCTACCTATGTACCGTGAAAAAGGTCATTGAGCTTCATGAATGGGAACTACGACCATCTCTTCGTAGTGACACTCACCTGTCCATACTCTACTTCCGCTGTTCCCCCCCTTCTAACATTTCGAACAATTGCAACCAAGAATAACCGCTGATGGGTACTAGCTCTCTGCACAGACTGAACAGCCGGCGACGCAAACATCTCCTTCACTGCGCGGTCAATGACCGCCATCGTAACCATTTTCTGGTCCAATGGCTTGCCAGCAGCTTCCGCATCTCGTAGTGTAGCCTCCAATATCTCCACCCCTCTTCGACAAATGTCGAGCGCCCTTCTTGCATCCCCGGATATAGCGCCGACCTTTCTGGCGCAAAGTACGATGGCGTCTTTTTCGAAGCATCGGACTCGTTCCAAGCGGGATTGGACAATTTCAATCAGTTGCTGATGGGTGTACGGTTGAAAATTTATTCGCGTCAGCCCTACATGATCACCACGGTTAGCAAGTTAACACAACCCTGCAGATATGATAGAATGTCCAGTACCCAGTCGACTAGAGACCCTATTGGTCAGCATTCGCTCAGGAAGGTCCATAGTATTTGCAACCGCTACCACAATCAGTCGAGAATGAGCGAGATTCGGCCAATTGAAGAAGTTGTACATAACCGTCTGATTCTTTGTTACAAGAAGGTCCAGTTCGTCCATTAGCACAACGCTAAACACGCATCATGACAGGTTAGTACCATATAAAAATAAATGTCAATGTAAAGCGATTGCAACCTACACAGACTGTCGATCTGGTGACGCTGTGTTGAATCGCTTCTCTAAAAGATTCCCGGCATGTGCAGCGCTGAATTTTTGGCCCGTTAGAACTTCCAAAAGTAGCGAATATGACTGTGATGGTTCGGTCAGCTTCATGCCGTTGATTTCAACAAATTGAAATGGTGGGATTTCCTTCAATGAAATGCAGTCAGCTCGGGCAGTTCTTACTGAGAATAACAGACACAATGCTTAACACCTCTTGTTCTGCTGCCTCGCTCAAAGCGCGCATAACCCGGTGCACCGTGGCAGTCTTCCCTGTCCCCGGAACACCAGATATATCTATCCGCAAATGCATTAACTCTTATAGATCAACTTCATCACATCAACTGACTTACATACACACACAGCAGCCCGTTCCTTCGTTGATAGCACTCTCAACGTGACCGTATATTTCCGCAAACTCTGTTTCTCGACAGGGTAAAGCATCGGGAACGACTGAAACGTGTAATCGCTCCCGAGCTTTTTCAAACTCGGATCGTGGTGTACTCCGTTCCTGCAATCTTTCTGGAAGAGGAGTCGCAGAGAGTTTCCACCTTCTAATGGCCCGGTCAGATATGAATAGCTCCTATGGTACGATCATATGCGCGAAACATCACGTACCGCCCAGATCCCAGGGTGGGTGTGTTTGGGATGCGCGATGAAGGTGTACGAGTTCCGACTTTATTTCTCGGCGTGTACAACTTTGATGGTGTGCGGGTGCTGCTGACTTGTCGCGCTCGTTTCCGAGGCGTTGCCACACTTTTACTTCCTCTTGTTTTTCTGCCCTTTTGTTCGGTATCCTCCAAGGCATCATCGTCGGTTAGGATTTCATCTCTAAGATCTTCCTTCGGTGGCGAAAAGTCCTAAGTTTGGGCATTGAGATTCTATCACGTACAAGTGGATTTTGGAAACCGCTATGCTCACCTTATCTTCATCGTCAGTCTCCATCTCGTCGGCCAACCTCTCTAACCTTTCTTGTAGGTTCTTATATGATCGACGGCGAGCACTCCGTCGAACCGGCGTGGTACCATTTTGGCACGTTGTTTGGACCATCTTTCCAATGCCTACCAGGTTCACGAGATCTGTGAAGAGGAGGAAGGAACAATGGTCGGATTTCGGACAACGCTGTGCCACATTGTGGATGGAACCAAAAGATGCTCACGTAATTTTGGTTATATTTCTTGTTGCCGATGATTGTTCAACGTCCGTCCACCAGCGTCATTTTCTTTTTTTAGTTGACATTGTACGGGCCTGTAACGGCCAACCCTTATCGTGAAAGAGACCTCCAATCCGCCTCTATATATTGTATCTCCGTGGTTATAGAAGTCGAACCTGCAATATGATCCGTAGACAAACTCGAATGCGGAGGGAGTACCTGTACCGTAAAGCTCTGGAAACGAAAGATCGGCAAATATATGAGCGTAAACAAGAGCTACGAGAGGCTTTGGAGTGTAGGTTATACCAAACCAGTGCCATAATAGTTTGATTTGTGTATGAGATAGTGTCGGCATTGAGACTGACTGGTCTTGATCTCTTGTGCTTTAGCGGGGAAGCCATTATCAGGGTCTTTACGACAGGAAGCTGAAGAGTTGAGGAAAGAACTGCAGTATGACGAGAACCAGAATGGTCAGTGTATTATAGGAAACTTTAACTCCACTGCTAGTGGTAGGAATTGACATCCATCTACAGTGCCTACAAACCACATCGATGACGAGTATGCCCAGGCCGGCGTCCACGATCCCAAAATTCTTATTACAACTTCCCGCGACCCAAGCAGTCGTCTGCAACAGTTTGCAAAGGAAATGCGCCTAATGTTTCCGAATTCGCAACGAATCAATCGTGGTAATTACGTACTGAAAGAAATTGTTGACGCCTGTCGCAGCAATGACGCTACGGATCTCATCATTCTGCATGAGCACAGGGGCCAACCAGGTCTGTGAAACTGATGACCTGTTCTCTATAGTTCCGCTACTGAGTATCCTGTTCTGTAGATGGTATGGTGGTGTGCCACTTTCCATATGGTCCAACCGCTTTCTTTACCCTTCACAACGTCGTCTTGCGCCATGATATCGCGGACAGGGGCACAGTGTCCGAACAGTATCCACATTTAATATTTCACAACTTCAACTCGAAGCTGGGAAATCGGGTACGTTCTTGGCTTATCCTCGAATATGGACAGGACGGCGTGCTCACGCGTTATTGCATTAGGCGCAAAACATCTTGAAATATCTATTCCCAGTCCCGAAGGAGGACAGCAAGCGTGTAATGACTTTTGCGAATGAGAGCGACTTTATATCATTCAGACATCATGTCTACCATAAAATCGGGAACGAAGTCCAATTGGCTGAGGTTGGACCTCGTTTTGAGATGCGATGTACGTATACTTCTGTACCCATCATGAAAGCAATGAAGCTAACTGGATGCATCATGTTTAGTATACGAAATCAAGCTGGGAACAGTGGATATCACGGAGGCAGACACCGAATGGGTGTTTAGACCATATCAACGCACCGCGAAGAAGCGCGATTTCTTGTAAATAGGCAACTATGTAGTCTTTTGTAATTTATGCATTTTAGATCTTTCGTTAGTATTGAATATTCATCCCTTGCACATCGACGATGTTTTCGTAAGAGTTTTGCTCTCGGGGCAAACCATGTGGTTTTCAAATTCGTTTCACTTGCTTTACAATTTCCAGGAAGATTCATATACAATGGATCCCAGTATTGCGCCCGACGATCAGCTGAACTTTGCATTGCTAAAGTCCATTTCGGGATGCTAATTCAGGGCTCTAGTTAGCCACAAATGACGCTGTTGCAGCAAAACATCATTCACGCACTTGTTCCTGGAATTTCTTTAGCATCTCCGCTTTTTTTCTTTCATCGCTGGTTGGCTTTCCCATTTGCTTCTGCTGCTGATCAAACTGGCACCAAGGTAGACACTTCAGCGAAAGGGACGGTACCAATCAAGCGGCATTTGACTATCTACCATCATCTTTTCCACCATTGCCCTGGTCTCTCCATCTAAATCCGACAATTTAGAATTCTCCGGCTGGATCTTGGTCGTATCGATCTCCGGGTGGTGTGTTAACACGTTCTTCCACCATTCCATCTGATTTACTTTCTCCAGATGTATCAAGAGTTCACCATTATCTGTACGTGTAGTCAGGAGTGAGACATGCATTGTCAGTTCAGAGTCGAGCTCGCAAGTCATACCCAAAGTCCATGTGCTATCGTCTACTTTGATGTCATTACATAATTCTCCCTATTGGTTTTCGTTGGCTGAGGCAAGGACAGAGCACGAAGTTGACAACTATTTACCTCCAGGATAGGATCCTGGCCCTTCAAACCCGCTTTCAGTCGTCGCTTCTGGATGAGCACGTTGAGTTCTCGCCCCTTGATGCCCTTTGGTACCTGTACAGTAATGTCGACCTCCTGCAGGGTCTGCTTCCAAGTGTATGGAAGACCTGTTTAGAGCGATATCAAACGGGCGTTAGGGAGATGTCATGACATCTTCGTTAAACAATACCAACAGACTTGCTTGTTCTGCATCTTCCTTTTCTTTTCTTGCCTTGTCATACGCCTCCCGATCAGCTTCACTGAGCTTATCGTATTCTTCTGCGGACAGCTTTTTGCTTGCGTCGACTGCCATGTTCTATAGGTAGCGACTGAGAATTGAAAGGAATTGTTCAAGAAGGTTCGCACACGACAGTTGACTCATCACCTTGTCCGAAGCCCGTGACCGATGGATTATGGCATTAAATGTCTTGCATGTCCGGAGTAGATATCCTGGTCAACGAGGAGAGGCCAAGGTCGCTATTAAAGGATATGATGGAACAGCCCATGATAAGAATCACAACTAGGAGTGCTTACAGTGTCTTCTACCAGCTGCAAATCTGTGCATGAAAATAACTAACAGTTCTCCGCGGACAATACGACGTCGTTTTGCATACAAGTATGTATCCAGGACGGCAATGTTATTCAGAACAAAGACCGCACACGCTACTTTTGCGTGCAGCATCTCAACGTGCTGGTTTACGACGGTTGCGGGAACATTTTGGAATATGCTCCATGTGCTCTACACGAGGAGGAGAGTTGGCCATAGGCGTATTGCAAAGACTACTCATCTTAAAACCCGGATGAAAACGGAGAAATCCATGCGTATTTGAGTACAAGGAGGCCATCTTAAATACTTGCTACACCAGGCAGAGGGGCACTTCTCAAGCGCCGTCCTGTCTCTTCTGTTCAACATCAGCACTCTATACAGTCCTAGGTATCATTTAGACTGCCCTGCTCCGTTATTACCAGTCGAGTTTCGGCCGAGAGAGTAAAGGCTCCTGTCGACAATGAAGTCGATCTTGTACAAAGCCACTCGGCTGTGGTTTTTGCTGCCACTCGAGATGATTCCCTAAACAGTTCTGGCCCTCAGCAGGCGAGATTGCGTTCAGGGCACTCCATGGGTGCGATGTAAGAGTCGGATTTGCCGCTGAAATAAAACCTCGCGAAAATCTTTGGCATTGTGGGTTGCACTGGTTTGAGAAAGTCAACTCTCGTCACCGCCCTTTCGCATTATTCAAACGTCCGACGTCAGTAATGGGGTTGACCATCGCGATTGAGCTTTACTAGGTTTGAAGACGCTGCGATCATACCAAATGATTTGGCAGGAGTCATCGTGTTTATCAGCACCATTCGCGGGAAGCTAGCATACAATACATATGCACAGACGATGTGGTAGGGTTTAAAGATTACGTGTCGTCACTGTCCAGAAAACTCGATGCTCCGGTTGTAGAAGGCGGCAGCAAGCTTCCAGTAGGTCAACGTCAGCTGGACTGCGTGGCCAAGGTAGTGGATGAAGCAACTGCCGCCGTGGACGCTCCTGTCGCAAGCAGATACAGCAATCTATCATCCTCATGGTCTCCGCTACAATCGGAGCCTTTAATCGCGTGCTTCCACATGACGAAGGCAGCATCATGGAGTTGGATGCCACTGGCTCGGCGGACGCTCCAGTCATTCGTCAGATAGCTAAAGAAGCACATCAACTGTTAGGCTGAAATTGTTAGCTAACATGGGCAAGGACGGGATGTTTCTGTAGGATTAGGATGCACATCCGCAGCTCTAATTATGCAATACAACAATGCCCGATAATATAGAAACGATTCAAAGGAAACAGCTATAGTGTGAATTGTCCAGTAATTGGATTGGTATATACAAAGGAGCACATCTTACAGCTTTCATTGAAAATCAAACCACGGGAGAGTAGAGCACGCGGTGGCCATTCCCGCGCTCCGTTCATCCACCGACAGCATGCTGAAGCGATTGACCAAGGCGAGCGTCCTCCTGTGCGGTGCGCTACGACATGGACAATTCATCGTGCGTGTTAAAAGTCTGCTCCAGTATTGCGGAAAGGAACCGTCCCGTATTTACCTTCTTTTTGTTTTGCAGCATCAACATGGTATTCGCACATTCCACTCTACAATAGCAAGCAAGATCAAGGTTGACCGCAAGGACACTCACATTGAAATTCAGTGGGGTCCTTCGGCCTCACCCTCGTGTAGTAAATTTAACTATTCTTGGTTAAGAGATAACTGTCAATGCCCACTGTGCGTCCACCCTTCAAATCGTCAAAAATTGCATTCTTCCGGGGATGTTGCCCTTTCCATTAAGCCCGAGTCTATCTCGATAGTCGAAGGTGGGAATGGTCCGCACCTTGAAATCAAGTGGCCAAGCGGAAGTCTCCGCCCCCATGCAAATCACAGATCTCGTTCTGAAGCCCACACAAGTGTAGTGGATGTTGCTTGGCTTCAGAAGCAAGATTATTCCCCTCAGGCGGTCCGCCAACGACGCAACGCACTCTTCAAACCTGTATACTGGGATGGCGATATGTATGATCAGAGGAAGCGCTCGGTGGACTATCAACATTTTATCTCTTCTAATGACGGACTCCGGAAAGCTTTGGAGGAACTTCGGGATTACGGATTATGCTTTATTCGGAATGCCCCGACGAAGGATAAGGAGGTGGAGAATATCGGACGGAGGTTTGGGTGTATTCGTGAGACATTTTATGGGACTTCCTGGGACGTGAAAAGTATTCCAGATGCCAAGAATATCGCATACACATCATTGGATTTAGGGCTTCACATGGATCTCATGTACGATTGTTGTTTTCCCAAGTGGTCATCAAGCGAAAATCCTGATGATTTTGTCTGTGGTCTTTCTTAGGTACTTTGAAGCGCCGCCAGGTCTCCAGTTCCTTCACTGTCTCAAAAACTCGGTGACCGGCGGTGAATCCATCTTTCTTGATTCCTTCAAAGCCGTTGAGATTCTTAAGACAATGCATCCGGAGGACTATAGCGTACTCACGCAGGTCCCGGTTACTTTTCATTATATTAATGACGGGCACCACATGCATTTCCGACGTCCCACGATTGTCGAAGACGACTTAAACGAGCAAAGGATGGTCTATTATGCCCCTCCTTTCCAAGGTCCGCTTGAAGCAGAAGAGCACTTGGTGGGACCTTTCTACAAAGCTTTTGCCAAGTTTGAGGAAATACTGCGTGACCCAAAATTGACGTACAGGATGCTGCTGCAACCTGGAGATTGCGTAATTTTCGCAAATAGAAGAGTACTGCACGGGCGCGCTGAGTTCGACGCTGCGTCAGGCGATAGGCATCTGAAAGGGGCATATGTGGATTGGGATGATTTCAAGGACAAGCTGCGGGTTTTGGACGTACGGAAATAACGCATGGTGAATATAGAACACGTGTGATAACTTATAGGGCACTTCTTTACAACATAACAAACATGAACCCATCACAAAAAACAATTGTGTAGAAGCTCCTATTTATCAGCCGTATGGGTATCATGTCTCAATGCCAGCAGTCTGGTATATAACCCCAAATGTCAATTGATATACATGCACGAAAATTGACACTCTTTACACCGATATTCAGGAGGGCAAAATGCTCTGTTTTCTTCCCGCTGCTTGTTGACGACTACTAGTATGGCGAGGAAGGATGTGCTGATCCGTTGCCACAATGGAACCTCTTGGCGAGGAGAGGTACGAAAAAAGACCGCCCGGCATATTACTGTCCAGATTGGGGTTACCGGCATTCACCGACGCACCGGATTCTTCGTCATACCCGCGAGGAGTATATCCAGACCCAGGTAGGATATCAGTGGAACTGCTTTCACGGCTAAGGGGATTATTCGTACCCATAAGAGCAGTAGCAGCTTGTGCCTTCAGAAGTGTTTCAAGTTTAGCAACCGAACAGTGGTAAAAGTGCATATCAGAACACATTACCGTTAGACTTCCAAGACTCGCCCAGCTCTTTTTCAGCTCGCTTCCAAAAACTTGAAGCATGGATGGACGACGTCCTCTTTCCAGATGGGGTTCATCGCTATCCAAACCAGCTTCCGGGTCATTCACATTGGGCAAACTGCCTCCAGCAGCAAATCCGGAATTTCCTCCACTGCTCTTGTAATAATTATAGCTTCCCGCGCCAAGCTGTCCAGGATTGCCAGTACTCTGTTGCTTGTCGCCCGCTGGAGGAGCTTGGAAAAGGGAATTGGAAGAAGGTGCACTGTAAAGTGAGCCGGTTGATGGCGGCCTGTAGAGATCATTGGAAGAGGGCCCACTGTAGAGGTTGCTATAGGATTTGGTTTTGCTTCCATCAAGGTTTTGAGAAGGGTAAGAAGGATGACGCATCTTTCCGTAGCAGGCAGTATTCGTCTAGCTGGTTTTTAAAGCTATGAGAACTGTTCTCTTGGTAAGGTTGTCAATGACTGGAAGAGACTCTCGTTCTTCCGGAATTCGTCATAACCCCCACTGGCACTGTCAGTTCTACGCATCCGTACTATTTATAGCTTATCAAATGACGAGTAACCTACTGGTCCAAAAATCCGTCACTCTCACACCCAACTAGATATCGACTAACAAGCATCAAGTATGCCACGTTCCAATATAGAGCGAGTGTACGTACCCCTCGAAGACCTCGAGGCAAGCGTAGCTGAAGCGGACGAAGCGGAGGACAATCTGGGGGATATCACCGAGCTGAGCAGAGAGCACAGGAAGACACCAGCTCCATCTCAGTATGGCTCATCGGCATCTGTCAGCTCTTCCGCAACCCAGGGAGGATTTGGAGGGTTACGTAGAAGGCTGTCCAAGTCCTTTAGTGCACGGCCTTCAACATCCAATCTTTTAGAGCAGGTTTTGATGAAGTCTGGTGCGTCCTTCGCGGTTGGGTAAGCGGGCTTAGCGCGTTTCCCGCCCCTAGCACTCTAACCCGTTGAGGTTTCCAGTATCCAGATCTGCTAGCTTCAACACCAGCGCAGGCTACTTTCCTCACCCAATCAGTGCGCCCTCGTTTAGCCGACTTCCTATACCATGGTCCTCAACAGGCGCACCCCGCGACAGCCGGGAGGCAGACATGCTATGTGGGTTGGCGATGGGGTTATCCAGTTATGGTGCACCATTATACCGAGTAGAACACCGAATAGCGCACGCTGCTGAGGAGTTGAACATTCCCATCTCACTATTTTGCTTACCAACTACTTTAATGGTCGCTATCGGCGACGGATCTGCACGACATCCCTGCAGGGTCCAATACTTGTCATACTGTTACGCTGTACATATCGGAAAACTACACGATGTAGACCAACTTGCTAGACGGGCTTCTAAGCTAGGAGTATTCAACAAAGGTGGATCGTCCAACTCACGCAGGATGAGTTCGGCTAGCGAAAAAGGAAAGGTGTCTGTGTCGTCCATGACGATACAACACAGTAATCGAGTAGCTGATGCTGTGGAACTTGGTCGCGCCCCTGTATCGGATCGCCCAGATCGCCCATCAACACCTGAGAAACCATCAGATGTGGACATGGACTGCTGTCTTGCAGAGTTGGAGACTATCATGACATCTCCAGGGGACTATCACCGTTTCTTACGCATTATGGCAGGGGCAATGCAAAGCGGGGTGATCGTGGTGCTATTATTCAAAGGCTCCTGGGCGGACGGACTAGCAGCATTGTTTTTGGGAGCGTTCACAAGCTTTTGCCTCTATTTGTCTGATTTGTTTGGCCTCGAGGGAGCAGTCGAGTTATTAGCGGCAATGGCAGTAGCAGCAATTGCCCGGTTCATAGAGCCATTTGGTTTCTGGAGTGCTATTTCTGGTACGGGAAAGGGCCTTTGCCACGAAGTGGTTAGCCTTGGTGGGGTGTGTCAACTGTTACCGGGAACTGCTATGTGAGTTCAGCGTGCCATGCTGCAAGAGATGCCTCAGTACATTAAATGTCTTGTAGCACTTTAGGTATGCTGGAGGTAGGTAGCTCGAACCCTGTGGCCGGATCAGTGCGGATGTTTCAAGCATTTATCCGAGCACTTAAACTTGGGTAAGATGCCGGACACACTTGCAGTAATGGCGATCTCGGGATTCATATCATTACCTTCTGCCGGTCCAGATATGGTCTGTCTACCGGGTCTCGCATCGCCGTTCACTTATTCGAACTCTTCGATGCATGGGAGGACTCAGGCATTGATGCATGTCCAGTACCAGGAAGAACCGCCATAGACTTCTGGCGGCTGCCACTATGGATTCCGGTGAGTGCTCTTATACCGTTATAAGTCAATCCGAGAAGCTTATTTCTAGTAGATGAATATTTCCATCATGATCAATCTTCGGGCATATCCGTGGCAATGGCCACATATGAGCTTAGCCTCCCTCTTAGGCTACTGTGTCAGTTTGCTTGCGAGTCAATGGTTCAACAGCGTAAGGATAATGTTGAAGTCACACGATTTACGCACAGCTCATTTTGCCGCCCTAAAAGGACATTACCGCGGGTATGGCAGCTTTCTCGATTGCTATGGCTGCAAACCTTTACGCCCGACGAAAGAATGAGATTGCGGTCGGAGCAACCTTGGCAGGTGAGGGAGAAAAAATCACAAGCCAGTTCTATGTTTTCAACGGCTGCAAAACGATTGACTAAACCTGGCTTTTAAGGCATTATCTGGTTGGTACCTGGTGGCATTGGAGTGCGAGGGGTGATGGCAGCGCTTGCAAAAGATGCTACCTCTAGCGGGACGGCTTTCGGAATAGAGTAAGACACTTTCTGAGGTCAAGACAAACGCTTCATTTCAATTCTCATGGACTGTCTGCTAGTATGATGACACGAGCAATGTCAATCGCCGTCGGATTATAGTAAGTTATCCGTCCTTCCCCCTTTGTTGTCTTGATACATCACGTAACGCAATTTCCAATGTCCAGTATGGCAAATGTTGTCGCGTTCCCTATCATAACTGACCGTACGGCTCGGGACGCCCTCAGAGACACGATGATGACTGTATAGCAGTCTTCGTCATGCACCGTCGTCTTTGTAAACTCAAAATGTATTTGCAAATATTGTTAAGGACAGGGTGATAAATTACAGATGGTAGTTTGGAAGGTGATCTAGCGGTTGTAAGTGGAGGGCGAAGGTTGATTGGGAACTACTGTTCTATAGCTGCTTCTTTCTACGTGCTTTTGCCAACCAGAAATTGATTTGGTCGACAGATCGGGACGACCCAGTTGACTTGCCCTATCAGCCAAAGCATTAGTCGCAGGTAACCACGGAAGGTCACAGTTATCACTCACTTGTGCGGCCATGCATGTCATGAGAGATTTTGCTGAATCCGCACACTGTTTCGAGTCAACGCTCAGGGCCCGCCTACCAGTGTGCATTGCGTCAATTATGTAACCGTCGCATAAAGGATCATGGCAGGCTGAACAACTCACCAGCAGTTGAAAAGCGTGGCAACTTCAACGGCACACGGAGTGGCCGACATGACCTTTGGGGGTCGCAAGACCAACGGCTTCTTAATTCTGTCAATCGGTCGCATCACGGTGAAATTGACTAGTCGGCGTTGACGCTTGCGAGGGCGGATCTTTGGCCTCTGGGCTAGTCTTGTTGCCATGGTGTTATTTGCTGTCACACAGGCGATCGAGCACGTGAGTTTTAATCACGTAATGCAAACGCTGGCGTGTGCTCACTGCCCTCCAAACCTTCCTGCAAAGAAGACGAGTATGTACCGCATGTTACCATTCATTAACCTCCCTTCAAGCAAGAAGATCATCTGTCGAAATATTTCGATGCAAAGACTGAATCCAACCGCCCTTTCGAAAACATTGGAGAGCGCCACACGTGAGTTTGTTCAGATGAATAGAAAGAGAAAATAGAAGGCTAGGCCCTCTGATTTAGTCCTATCCTCCCGTATTGGGTCGGAGTTGAAGGGAGTGCGTTCTCTTTCTGAGATACCGTAAAGTTTCCTTAAATTTCCGCTCACCTGTCAACTTGCCACCATTAGGGTTTGTAGATCCTGTTATCTACTACACCAAGGTCGGCGTTGAATTTTTCAAAACGGTCGCCACATACAACAATATCGGAATTCCAAACCTCAGTGAAGGGCTCACAGGATTGCAGAGATCCACCAAAATGATTCGCACCGGAGAATGGAGGAAGGTAACGCTTCGACAGACTGGAAAGCTGGTAGTTGAGGGAATCAAAATTGGAGGATTCTTTGTTGTTGGGGAAATGATTGGTGAGCGTAGATATTGACAAGGTTCATTAGCACGGAATTGAAGAATTCTGATATGTTTCTAGGGAGACGCAGCATTGTCGGATATCACATTCCGGGGTACGCCGATGTTTTTTTGAGATCATGACAGTGTATGCTTATACGACTTGAACCCACAGATATGATTCAGATGTCGACATACACTAGGGACAGGTTTGCAAAAAGCTTGCCGTGGTGCTTCTCTGTGTGGTGTCCCTTGTAAATCTGTTCGGCAAATAGCTTTGCTGATTGCACAGCATAAACTGTTTCTAATTATACGCTTAAGAGAAGCACATGAGTCTTGTAATGCCTAATATCTGCCTGACTGTTTTGCTAAACAAAGGAGAGCTCTCGGGAGAACTGTCAGTTCCTTTGGGTGATGCGATGGATTCTTGGAGGAGATGATATGTTGTGGAATGAATCTATACAATTGTTTATGACGTGTTCAGTATCAAATAATGTTATAGTAGATACTCAAACTCGTACCGTGCCCTTGTTGTCCTCCGAGTTGACAATAAATGTGGTGGAGTCCGTAATGGCTTGACCGTGGCTCGCAATGAAGCCGGCTGCTTGAGTGGCTTCGCCTACTCTCCAGTTTACATCGAATACAACGCTTTGCCATTCCGCCTGAAACCCACCGGCGACTCTAAGTTTGACTGACCAGGTAGCCTAAACACCAACGCTGCCAAACCTCATCAGGCAGAGGCCATTCATCTTCTGCCTCATATGGTCGAAACTGGAAGACGCATTTAGAGCTTGACATATGACGGTTGCTCGGACTACGACGGAATGCAAGATGGGAAGCAAACGCGCCTATTCCAATGATGCACATGTCTTCGACTGCCGGATTCTATTCAAACGATCTTGAGTAAATGTTCGGTGTATCCCCATTAGAACGCACCTTTAGTATTAGATCTGCTATTTCCACCCCCTTCATGCTTGTTGGTCCAATGAATTTCAGTCCCATTCTCGACAATGTCTATCTGATCCCATCAGTTACGAGATACAATGAACCATGACTTGCGTTCCAACCTTGAAAAGCATCGGTGGCGACATCCACCGATCCCCTAAATGCGATTCAGTGTATTCTGAGTGTGGGCTCATCAATCGACAGTTCCCTTCCCCAATTTCAATTTTGATATCGCTCAACGTCCCTCGAATGTGAATGATGGCGCTGTTTGGACCAGACGGATGAATATCCCAGTCCCGTAGGGGAAATTCTGCGTAAGTGCCCTGGAATTGTAGTCAGGGTATACAGCCAAATCATTATCCGGAGATGCATTATTATTCTCACTTGAACTGTTGCGGTAGGTGCAAAGTGTATGGTACGGAATTTCACCAGGCCCGCGTCTTAGCAAAACAGCAAAGATTTAAGCATTTCGCGACGTAGTTGACAAGCTTAAGGTGGAACTAACCTGCTTCAATCTCCACATCAGATATTCCTTCATCATCCCACATCTTTTCCTCCTCATTCCACCATCTCACTGTAGCAGCGTCAGCGTTGGCAAAGCATCCAGGATCCAGAGAGTATGTAACAAGCATGGGCCAGATAGAGGCATCCGCCGCCTCTTCTTGCTCCTCCTCGGGAACTTCTGTCAAATCTTTCTTAAACGGGTAAGATATTCGCTTGGGCTTTCCCTGCTTGGACAAGACTATCCTATGTGAATCAAAGGTTCTGAAGTTGACTCGACAGTCTGGAACATACTGGGTCGAATCGTCCATGTATCTACCGTTTTGGCTGGATCGGGCATTTCGAGCAGGTCGAAAAGCAGTACTGGTCCGATGACAGACAGATTCCGACTACCGTTCTGCTTTTCGTAAGGGACGGGTGCGCTAAAGCTGGATTCAAGGAGCATGCGAATGGCAACATTTGATAGCACGAGAGGTTTTGGCAAACTGGTGGTCAACTTTCGCTCTGCGAACTCAATAGTTTTGTAACTGCAGGGAGGCAACGGCGTCTTTTGTAAGACGACGACCACTCGCATGCCGAAAATGAAGTGAAACAGCTCCTACCGTGGGTTCTTTGTCAAATTACCCCAAACGCCGAACGCATAGTCTTGCGTTGTAGCCGCCAATTGAAAGTTCTCATTAGGTTCTCTGGAAAATTGGTCAACGTGCTTTACTCTCAGAGGTCAATGATGGGCTAGCTATGGGACACCTAATCTCCAGATGTACCTGCAGAATTTGCGAAGTTGCGGAATCCCACTTGTCATGAATCAGTGTCCGCAAACGCAACAAATGTTGGGTAAGCCTGTTCTTGTATGCATCATCATTCGCTCCAGCACCAGAAAGTTCCTGCTCTATTTGGGAGCACAACTGCAATTCAATTACTGAGTATTCTTGTCCGGTAGATCATAGATCAACAGAATGTTCTAATGATGTGTACTCACGATCTCCGCAGCCGGAAGTTCGCTGAAAAGTGGCACTAATGGTGATCCTTCTTCTATATTAAGGTCCTCAGCAGACCAAAGGTCTAGGTATGTGTTTACTTCGCGTTCCTTTTGCGGATTGGGCAGTGGGCGGCATTCCAGCAAAGTTTGCCACTACATGCAGCGGAACATTCAGGTCATTGACACGAGGTTACTCGTTGTTCTCTGTACTGGATCAAGTACCTCCATTTCCCTATGTCGCTCCTCATCCACAGCAGTCAGTTCGGCCAATTGGCTTTCCATCAGACTGGCAAGAGCCTCCGCCTCCGTCTTGAACCGCTCTTGCTCCTATATTCCGCCGAAAATGGGCGAGGGTAGTTTGCAATGTGGCACATAACTATACCAAATGGTTACAGGAACCCACCTGCCGAAAAAGCGCTTCTAAAGCTTCCCGTTGCTGGCTCTCTCTAAGCTCAAGCTCTTTTCTCTGCTGCTCAGCCAATCGTGCCTCTATTGCAGTTTACAAAAAATCAGGATTTCTCAAGATGACGAATACAAAGACTCTCAGCACGAACCCTCTTCCGCTCTCAAGCGCTCTTCTTCCAATAACCTCTCCTTCTCTAACTCCTTCTTGCTTTTTTTCTTTCCCTTTCCTTTCTTCTTTGGTGGCATCCTTCTGGTTGACGCTGGTAAAAACGATCTGAACACTAGCCTTCGTCCTTGGAACACGTCTTCCGTAATCCGTTCACGTGCAGTCACATGACTCATCAATCCATATGTGTCCTGCCGCGCCACATCTTCCCGCAAGCAGCCGACGTTTGCAGACCTCCGCTGCATCATAGTTCGACAAGCACAGGCTGATTTCCGCACCATGTACCGTTACGCAACTCGTGTCGCTCGTCCCATCTTGAGAAACGTTGCGGGTATGTCAAAACAGGTGAAAGATGAAGTATTTGTGCACTGGTTAACATTTCTGGTGTGCAGCCCGTTCCTACGCAACCGATGCCACTCCGGCTGCCGGGAAGTTGCTGTTGAACTTTGCTCTCCCGCATGAGGTAGGTCTGGGTGAAGAGGATTACACTAGTGTGTAAAGAAGATGGCGCCGATAGCGTCTGTGCGAGTGAAATCTCGCCTGGTAGCGTGGAATTGGTAGAGAGAACGTCCGCTGTACATTCAAGTTAATGGCGGGGCACGAAGGAGAATGTATGTTACCCTGGGATCATCGCATCCGCATCTATGTCGAGAGCACTGCTTGGTCTCCGCCTGGAACCGGTACAAATGATGCAGGGTTATCGGCCATCGATGAAGTGGTTTTGGGGATGTGCGTATAGCATAGCAGACTTCTAGACCACCGGCATCCGTACCCTAGAGAGGCAGGGACGTCAGTTCAACCCTATTCGATTTTGTTGTAAAAGGAACTTGTGGAAACGATAAGCTAAATCTTGATGTGCTTTTGGTCGATGCATAGTCAATTCTTAAGAATGTGGAAGCCACGCAAGTGAACTTGTCATCCACAGAGGGCGATATGGGTATTCTCGCTGACCACGTACCTACTGTGGCTCAATTGAAGCCCGGTGTTATCGAGATTTTTTCTTCCTCGGATAAGCCAAGAAAGGTCTTCGGTGTGTTAGTGGTCTCTTTTACTTTGTTCCTTCATATGCTTTTCTCATCATACCTTTTCTCGGGTGTTCAGCAAGCGGTGGCTTTGCTATCATTAACCCAGACTCAACGCTCAATATCAATGCCGTGGAGGCCTTCCCTGTTGAGGACATAGATTTTGATGTGAGTGTTCACTATGTTAGTTGTCAATTTTCATGCTGGTCGGAGGCGGAGCCGCTCATGAATCAATAATCAGGCTGCTCGTCGTGCCGCCGATGATGCTACCCGCCGCACAACTTCCGCGCCCACTGAACAAGAGAGGCTGGCAGCCAAAATCGAACTCGAGGTATACGAGGCGATCTTGGCCACTGCGTCCAAATAGATTGCATCTGAATATAACGACGGGATTGTGAATACCCACAATGATGCTTCACCGATCTGATGAAACATCTTGCTTTTTCCCGAGATGGGGGACCTGATATATTGTGCATTCAATTGAGCATTATCTCATTCTATTTTTTTGTCATGTGATTTGGCTTTGCTCATTGCCTGTGGTCAGTGTTATGGCCTCAGGCTCAGACACAAAGCTAGAGCAAACCGCGGAGGATATGCGAGCGAGGATTTCAATGCTCGCTTTTCTCCTGGTAGTCCATCGTGTGGAACGTTGCGGAAGGGTACCTCTGTAATCCCGCTGCGTTGCACGTCCCACTTTCTTAAACTCGGAAGCGAGACAGATACGGGCAACCTACACTCTGCTCAACGGACGCTGTTCCTTTGAATGATATGAGCCGAGAACTCGTTGGCATCAGGTTTCATTAGGTCTGATGGATCTGTAGCTTTTTTTAAATATCTCCAATAAGCAATAACTGCTGGCTTGTAACCACAGACGTAGTCGCCTCTCCAACCACAGAAATTACATGAATGCAAGTAAAATACTTGGTATCTGTGTTTGATCGAAACGTCGCTGGCATGTTATATCATGATCACGTGACACCAGAGGGCAACCCCCCTCTGCCCGCAAGGCCAGCTGCAATCCATCTCCATCCACATGTTCTGACACACGAACGGACGCAGCAAAATGCTCTTACACCCTTCAATATACCCTCTCCGTGGTATCTTATATTTCGTGACGCACCCCACACTTTGGCTCCGGGTGATATGCGCCCTCATAATAGCCCTTCTCTTTGCGGTGGGATCTACAGTCGTCTTCTTCGTTTTTACGCTGAAGCCGCAGGCGCACGCCTTAGATAGTTTTATGCCAGAATGGTTGGCTTGGATACTCGCGGTATTTCTGGTGCTGGTGGAAATTTTCGCGGCGAGTCTGTTGTTTTTGGCGATAGCTTTACCAACAGTCGCCGATCAGTTGTTTGACGATGTTGTAAGCATGGTGACAGGTTGTCCTGCCGGAGAGGGGAGCTGCGCAAGGGGATGCTGGTTGGGATGTGCACATGCTGGCGTCTGGATAATGTACTTGGTTGTCGCGCGGTTGTTTCTGCTGGTGGTGACGGCACCTTTACACCTGTTGCCAATATTTGGGACGATCCTATTCCTTCTCTTGAATGGTTATTTGGCTGCGTGGGCACTTCATTTGCATTGGTTTGATTTGAGAGGATTTGGATTCACGGCTGGGAAAAAATTCGTCAGAAGCCATCGACAGGCGTATACGAGCTTCGGATCAGTAGCTGTTCTGCTAGAAATGGTACCCATAATTGGGATGCTCTTCATGTTTACGAATATTGTGGGGTCCGCATTATGGGCAATAGATATGGAAAGGTCTGGGATTATGCCGGCTCTAGCCGTCGAATCGTCTGAAGTATAGATGCTGTGCTGGCAATTGTTATATTTTACATGCGTCATCTATTCAATCTTCTTGGTCCGGTAAAGGGCAATGTACGCTGGAAAGGCGAGAGCCGACCATTAGATCTTTTTCTTACCACTACTGAGCCCCCAAAACATTTACCTGTATGCCAATCTCCGCCCCCTTCGAGCTTTTCAACGTCCTCCGGTTTAATTTGGGAAACTTTGTCGTCATCAAATTTCCCTAAGGAGAGTCAGCAGATCAACATTACAAGCTACGATACACAGTTGACTCGAAAAATGTTCCTTACACCACTGATCTTCGCCATGCTTCACCCATCCAATATAGTGTCCCGAATCAGCCGCTCGTCCAATATGTGTCAGGACTTATTTGTGATATGAGTTTAAGGGCTCCTGAATACTATACTCTCGGTCACTGACCTGCGACAAGGTCATATTGTCCAGAGACGTTCGCTCCGATGTCGTTGTAAAGACTCGGATCCACACCAATCTCCTTCATTTTCTCTAGCTGGTCCAGGTTGGAGGCTACATTTTTTTGGTCCACGTCGGTTTGGGCTGGTGGGGCGGTCTCCATTGTGTCTGACCCGCCCGCTACAACAGGACCTTCATCAAGCTTCACCTTTTTGGCTTTCTGAAAAGAAAAATACGTCGATTATGGCGCTGAATATTGCCCGCAACAGCTTAGGTGAACCTACCCGCTCTGCCGCCTTCTTCTCCTCAACATCCTTTAGCCTCAGTTTTGCAGGTCGCAATTTTTCCTGTAGCTCCGGTGTGCAAAACTCCGACATGTCCAGGTCAAATGGAAACTTCACTTTCTGTAGACGTGGGATACGAGATAATCCGTTATTGTACCATCTGGGGTGGTCTTCTTTATCCGAACCCACCTTTAGAATCTTGGCCTTGGTGCGGGTTTCTGGTTTCCACTGGAATCTGACGAAGTTTATTGCCAGGTATGCTGGCAACCGAGAAATTTTGGACTTTTTCGTATATACAGCTGACCGATTGAGCGTGGGCGAGTTCTTTTCAATCTTTTCCTCAAGGCCCTATGCTATGTGATAAGAATGGAAGAAGCAGGGAAGAGGGACCACTTGCGTTCTCGCACCTTCGCAATATCTGTAAGCATATATGTTGACACTACGAACGTCATTTAACGTTAGTAACTGCCGTGGCCCTTGTATCCAACAAGGATCAGTCAGCAAACCTCCAGAACCGATGTTAACTCGAAGCTTGTTGAACGTGTCGACGGACGTTGTGCTTCCTTCCTCCGGCGCTTCATCACAACTCAACCTATCCCGGACCTTAGCATAATTGCCACACCTTTTCCATAGATGCACAAGACTCACATAGAAAGGAGTTCTCCCGTCATATACTGATCTACAAAGTGCTTGTCCGTATTTAACTCCCCTTCCCGGGTGAGTCCAGGCACTTTTGCACCAAGCGCGTGAACAATTTGTCCCCAACATTCCTCTGCATCTTGCTGCATGTAGCCTCCGCGGTCCATCTCACTAAATTGCGGGAAAACTGATCGAAGCACCTAAGGATGGACAATATCAACATGTGCTCGTGTACGATTTTCCAATCTCAGGTGAGTGCAACTCGCACCTGCAAGAATACGAGTGGCGGAACAGAGTCGCCAGACTTTTCCAATTCTTCAAAGAGTGTTCGCATAGATAAGGCCAAGTTCTCCCGGCCATCAACACCAATAGCCGATGGCATCCTGTGGCAATGCAATATGAATATTCCGGTGGATACTTTGAGAAGGGAGACTAACAACATAGTTTACTTACTTGACCAACGCACTCTGGAGCTCGGGAATCGCACGCAGACATTGAAGTGTAGCGTTCATGTAGCACGTATTTCCCATATTGACCAACCCGGCCGGAAGTTTCAGCTACAGCTTGTAATAAGTCTCCCAATCATGGTCGTACCACATGGTACATATTCCTACCGCCTGTGCGATCTGTGCGTCCGTCATGTCCTCTACGAACATAGTCTGCTTTTCGGGGGCCTTGGGCAGTTCACCTGCGGTTCCCATCATCTGGAGCACATTCCATTCTTAGTCCACCTTATGACAACGTGCACTAAGAGTCAATAGAGAGGATGTACCATGATTTGCTGGCCTTCTTTCCAGCCAAGGCTGTTCATATCAGCGTCATCCTACGGAAGCAAGATGTTTCTTTTTAGTCTCCCAGCGCTGTTACGCCAGCTTTGCCAACTCGATAGTCGGGCAGCATAAACGCGATCTGCAAGATCGCACCTTCAGCATTCCTCCTTTTGCCATGATTTTTTGACGCTCCGGAGGCACACCTGTGACAGTGTAGAGTTGTGTTTTGAACACGATCCCTGGTTGGTCGGTATCCAATTCAATGTTTTCCAATTTTTTGCCTCCCCATTTTACGTTCACTAATGGTCGCGTAATGTAAAGAAGTATCAGCGTCTGTCAAAAGACACGGGCCCTTGATATATCTGTGCACAGCACAATATGACAATTAATTACCTTTTATAACGGGCATATTGCAAACTGATCTATCTTGGGTTGTGAACGAGGATAATCGGAATCTGTTAATTCGCGCCGTCCAAGGCCTTTGCCGTGACAAAGGTCGCAGTTTGACTTGGTTTGGTTGGATTCAATGATTGGAATGTGTCCCAAAAGAGGTAAATTACAGACCTCAGTTTAGCCGCCTGGACAGCCCAACAAAAACGCACAAAGCTGAAGAATGGCCACACCTTTGCACAAGCAAGCATCACCCGAAGTTGTCACCCCATTCGGCCCTTTCTTGGATATCTCTTCTTGGAATCCAGTCGTTCTAGGTGCTGTGCTAGGGTTGATTGTACTGGTGCTCGTCAAATCCCTCACGCGTGGTCAGTCCAAAGTTCCTCAAAGGTGCGTCACCAAATTTGTAGATTACGTTGGCGTTTGCGACTAAATCGCTTTTGTAGTCCAAAGAAACCGCAGTCTCCACAAAGCGTTACCTCGTCTGCTCCTGTCGGCATGATGACTACTGACTCAGGTCCAACACAACCACCCGGCGACAAAGAATTCACGGCCGCAGAACTCGCGCGTTACGACGGCACTAACGCTGAGTTACCAGTTTACTTGGCCGTTAAGGGGACAGGTATAGCTGCTGAAGCTACCAAGTATTATATTGCTCACTTGCTCATGAACCGGTTGTTGAACAGTGTTCGATGTCACCAAGAATCGTGACATGTACAGTCCTGGAAAGGGATATCACGTATTTGCTGGCAAAGATGCATCTCAAGCGCTTGGCAAAAGTTCTCTAAAACCTGAGGAGTGCGTCCCAGATTATTCTTCTCTGACTGCCGAAGAGATGGAGACATTAAACAAGTGGGAGGCGCACTACAAGAAGAAGTACAATATTGTTGGGAAGGTTGTTGGTAAGTACTTTATTCATACTGGAGCCGAGTTCATTTGCGTGGATTCTTATTCATCACATATTAATATCTCAGACTGATACTTTTGTTATCAATCATGTTGCCGTTGTTTGCTGGAATATGGAATCATAATATCTGATGTGAAATATATATACCATACGTGTTGACATTTTTAAAGAGTTGTCCGCCTCGGATTGAATTGAACCAGCTCACTGGAATCTGGCTACTAATCAAGTGCTGCGCGCTTCCGAGATGAGTTCACCTCTGGTCAGCATTCTTGCTGTTGCAAGTATAGAGATCGCACCAACACGCTGTATCAAGTAGACTACCATATACTGTCCTTCTGCCCACCAGTGAAAAGATAGAACCGTTTGCGTATACAAGGCATCTTCAGGACCTCGTACATTGAGCTGTGAGCTCCGATTTGCCCGTCGAGTGATTTTACGATTTCCTGCCGGAAACCTGGGGCGAAGGGTTGTCGCTACATAGTTGAGCCATGGCGACAGGAACAACACGTAAACAGAAGGTGTCCTATTATTATCATCGTAGGTTGAGCTGGGCATCTTCTTTGCTGTGTTGTTCGTGCTGATCTTTCTCGATAGCCGAGGTCGGAAACTATCACTATGGACCGCAACATCCCATGAAGGTTCATGAGAATCTATTACATGCTAGCTAAAAGATCTACGCCAAGCTGACTATCCCAACTGATAGCCCCATAGAATACGGATGACACACAATTTGGTTGTGAACTATGGACTATACAAGAAGCTTGAAATAAATGTAAAGTACACTTGTGTGATTTTAGATATTGCAAGATACTCAACTACATACATTACAGCGTCCGTCGCCAGCCACGTTCAAAGAACTCACCAAATTTCATTCCGATGAATACATTGAATTTCTGCAACGTGTGACACCTGACAATATGGATGAGATGACGAAACAGCAGCAGAAATGTGATCAAACATGATAATTGTCTTTCTGGATTTGCTTAATACTTATACTAGTGTCTCGCTTCAGTCAACGTCGGAGAAGATTGTCCAGTCTTTGAAGGCCTTTATGACTTTTCTTCCTTGTCGGCTGGAGGATCAATATGCAAGTGCCCCCATTGAAAGTTCGTTCTTATTTAATTCATTCCAACAAAGTTTGCACCCTTGGCAGCGGCTGCACGGAAGCTCAATCTGGGAGAAGCTGAAATTGCTATAAATTGGGGTGGTGGACTTCATCACGCCAAAAAGTGCGAGGCATCCGGCTTCTGCTATGTAAATGACATTGTACTTGCCATACTGGAGTTGCTAAGGTACCGGTGCTGACATATTCGGTCGGCATGTATGAACTTCGCTAAATAGTACTCATTAGATATCACCAGCGAGTTCTCTACGTGGATATTGATGTCCATCACGGAGATGGGGTCGAGGAAGCCTTTTACTGCAATGATCGAGTAATGACTGTCTCGTTTCACAAGTACGGGGAGTACTTTCCAGGAACGGGCGATATAAATGTAATGCATCTGCAATTACTTACAGCAATGTGTTGCCCTAACCATATCCCTTATATACAGGATATTGGTCACGGAAAAGGAAAACATTACGCAGTTAATTTCCCACTCAAGGACGGCATTGACGATGAAACATACAAAACGATTTTTCAACCTGTAATTCCGATCTATCAGTTTGACTCACATTCATCATGTATTGACTGGGATGGGTTGTCCAGGTAATGCGGCATGTGATGTCCTGGTACCAGCCGGATGTTGTGGTACTTCAGTGCGGCGCAGATTCGTTGGCAGGAGACCGACTTGGCTGCTTCAACTTGTCTCTAAAAGGTTGGTTCTCAGTGGTAATATTTACTGTCAAAGACAAGGTCGATAACATTCATGCAGGCCATGCGATGGCGGTTGAGTTCATGAAAACGTTTAATGTGCCAATGTTGATGCTTGGTGGTGGAGGATATACAATACGAAACGTCTCTCGTGCATGGTGCTACGAAACTGGCGTTGCGGTAGGCGAAACTTTGTCGGAAGGTCCGTGGCAGTAAATGAATCGTACCTACTCTGCCTGTTTATTGAAACCCTTACAAATTAGAGATACCCTTCAACGATTACTTTCAATACTACGGACCAGATTACCGCCTCGATGTTCCTAATAACAACATGGAGAACCGTAACACGAGAGAATATTTGGAAAGAATATAGTGGGTATTTGCTGTAGGTTAGCCAACGGTAATTGGTCACTGACTTTCTACCATAGCGCAAAAATCGTTGACAACCTGCGAAATGTCCCATGCGCGCCAAGTGTTCAAGTGCAAGGTAAGTAACTAGCGCGAAGCTCCTTCCACAATTTCTAAATCGGTTTGGGTGGTCTCTAGAGGTTCCGAGAGATCTGGACCATGATGAATTCATGGTGGAAGAATCGCCTGATGTGCGGATTAGCCGTGAGTAAACGATGCCAGCTTTACGCGTTAAGATTTTTTTGTTCTAAAATGTTTAATTGTGGCTCAGAATCCATGACCGACAAGCGCAGAGTTCCTGAAGGAGAACTCTCAGATTCGGAAGATGAAGGAGATGGTCGGCGTGATTATTACAGCCATGAGGATCGGAAGAACCGATTTGATAGAATGGAGACAGTACGATCGCCTGGTGTGGAGAACGATCATGAGACGAATATTCCGTCGCAGGTTTTTGCTGCACGATCACCTTCTTCAATTGGTGAAATGATGGATGTTGATGAAACCACCGGCGTCGACCCTGATGCGATTTCTCGATCCACTTCGTCTGCTCCTGGAGAGTCAGCCGCAATTTCATCTGGAAATTCATCTCCTGGAAGACCCACCCCACTCGATAACATGTTCACAACTGTACATGATACAATGCCATCACTGCCACCGACAAACGACGGAGGGAATGATCATCACCAGGCGGAAGCTGGGCGCTCCGATGCCAATGGTAAGGATGGAGTTTCACAAATGTTGCTCACAGTATATCATATGCTTACTGTATCTGCATTAGGAGGTGTCATTTTGGACGTCTCTCCGTCAGTGAACTCAGAGGATATGCGAGAAACAGGGATGGTAGCCAAAGGAAGGTAGTAACAATTGAAGAAATGAGGTCTCGACACCTGCTCCTTGGGAACCCTTTGGAGGTTAACTCCTACATATTGTAAACCATATAAGTCTTTTATTATATACGCAACAGCAGATTTTTGATTGATTTATAGGTGCTTTCGAAGCCAGTGCCGGATTTGGTAAGCATTCCAAAAGTGGGAAAATGGAATATCACCAAAATCCGCCATGCACCCTCTTCGTAGATCTTGTCACTTTGATGGCAACATCGGCTTTGGAAAAAGACGCCACATTCGTAGTGGAATCGGACGATGAGTCTGGGGAGGTTGTTGAGAAGAATGCGCTAGCCCTTTTGGAATCCCAAGTATCGAAGTTTGCTTCCGTCACCTTGTCATCGGAAACCCAAGAGCTTGTATTTGGACGGCACTCGAGCTCGCCTCTCACAACTCTTGATTGTCCGAGAATAAGTAAACACCATTGTAGAGTTTTTATTGATCATAGTCAAGGTGGAGGAATTTGCGTTACAGACTTATCCACAAATGGGACCTTTGTCAACGGTGAAAAGCTTGGGAAAGGGGAGACGCGGCAATTGAAGCAAGGAGACACACTTTCGTTTATGAAAACTTCAGAGGGGGTACCATGGTATATTGTGAGAATCCTTCATCAAGATGCGGATACCGCGGCTGTAACGGCGGCGGTGGTTCCAGCAGTCAAACGCCCGACTGATGATGATCTTGATATTGACGTTTTGAACCCCGAACACGAATCCAAACGGCAGAAAGCCACAGGACAGGATGACATGGAAGAGAACTTGATTTGGTTGGTGCTACACCTGATAGTCAACCGTCCACCTTTTTTTAGTCGACTTTCAAAGTTACCTATTGCGCTTACCTTCCTTACATCATTAGTGGCATCTGTCATGACATCCTATACCAAGTGGTCTCACTTGTACCATGTCTGCACTCCTTTTGCGGTGGCTGCTATAGTAAGTGGAATGAACGATCGAGTCAGTGTCCGCAATGTCGGGGGGCGGTGACAATGGTGGCGCGAAATCATACTGTTAACAACCTGGTAGCCGCGTACCTTCGGCTTCATCCGGAAAAGCAGCGCGATCCTGAAGACCTTCGTACGTTGGAAATTTCAAATCAATACACGTCCGACCAACCCGTCCGACCACGAAGGCGATCTCGAGAGTGGTCATCGGATGATGAAAGTGACGATGATCGCGAGGTGGTGTGGGATGACAATGATGAAGATGAAGAGGTGGAACCTAGCCGATGTTCACAGTGTCCACCTGGAAGAGCATCGGACGGATATCAATGTTCAGAGCAAAATCCTGTGCACGTGTCTTGCATGGCGTGTATGAGTAGGATGCCTGACAGGACAGACGGACAACGAGCGTTGCAACGCTGCGCCTTCTGCCAACATTCCTACTGTGATTTATACTTCAATGCGACTCGAGGGGCTGGCTGCTCCACACCTGCCGGGCAAGGGGCCTTGAAATCGCTGGAGGAGTACGAATTTCATGCATTGCCGCCTAGCGCGTTCCGTTACAACGTGCACGAGCAAGAAATCTTGAGAATGTATGTGGGCGAGTTGCTTCCGTCCGTGAATGCACTCTGGCTGATAGGACTGCAACGTATCCGGGCGGGCCAGTATATACTCCAATGTGGGGCGCACGAGGTGGATGCCAGACGCGACAATGTGGCAGCTTCTGAGGGCGACCGCGGTCCCAGTGAGCAAGCCTCAGGATCCGCAGTGTCTCCTAGGAGAAGTCCGGGAAGCACCCCTCAGTTGTTGGGATTGACTCCAGTAACACCAGAATCCATTGCTTGCATCGGTTGCGCTACGCGCGTGTTTTGCGAAATTTGCTACTTGTACCGTGAAGACATCGATCCTGAAAGGCTACCGCCTGTGGTGGCTTCAAGGCCAGACTGTTGGTATGGCAGGGAATGTCGAACGCAGAGCCACAATATCATGCATGCGCAACGCTTGAACCATGTTTGTCCTCGCACTCGATTTTAGATCTCGACCCGTATGTTAGTGATGATTTGAGAATGATTTCAGCATTATGTATATTTTTGCGATTTATGAACTCATCGTATACAAATTATACCACAGCGTATCTCCTTATTTACACGGACCAATTATGAGATTTAATCTGGAGGACACTCTCAGAAACCCTTTCCAGTGATGCCATCGTATTGCGACGTATTCGATTAGTCGCTATTCGTGCACCCCATATTTCCAAAGCCTCCGCAAGAACCTCCAATTTGATGGGCTTCGACAAATGATGATCCATCCCTGCTTGCAGGCACTTTATCCTGTCAGTGTCCATTGCATTCGCAGTCAGAGCTATTGGCAGGAGTAATTAACTTAATGGACAAGATTGTCATCTGTGCGCAAGTTCATCCACCAGGGAATGCATTACCTATTATTATAGGCTGAGGATCGATTTTCCTGTCAGCTCGAATACGCATCGTTGCGTCCAATCCATTCATAATTGGCTGCCAGAGTATAATTTAGAACAATCAATCACCAAGGGATCTCACGACATTTAGTAACCCCTCTGTTACTTGCCATTTGCATATCCATCAAAATCAGATCGTATGGACGGTTGTTGACGGCCTCGACAGCGTCCGCTCCGTTTGTTACCACGTCAACGGTATATCCCAGTCGCTGCAGCATCCTCGTTGCCAATTTGGTATTGACTGCGTTGTCCTCTGCCATTAGCAGTCGCATGGGATACCTATCAGCTAAATCATGCAATAGTTCTTCTTTCGCTTCCGTCTTTTTTGTGATCTTGTTCGAACTAACAACGCTGGTACTGATAGTGAAGGAGAAGACGCTTCCTTTGCCTTGCTCAGATGTAACCCATATTGTTCCACCCATCTGAGGACCGCAGTGCCGGTGAGATAAGCACGGTCAAAGTCAAAGAAATGTACGATGCCATTACCATTTGGACCAACTGTTTGCAAATCGCCAACCCCAAGCCTGTTCCTCCATATTGCCGCGTAGTCGACGAATCAACTTGAGAAAACGATTGAAAAAGCCTCCCAAGCGCTTCTGACGGTATACCAATGCCGGTATCCTCAACTTGGAATTTCAGCTCGACTGTGTTGCTTCCATTAGCGCGTGCGGTGACCGTTACCAGAACATAACCTTCTGACGTAAATTTCACTGAATTTCCGACCAGGTTGATGAGAATTTGCCGAAGCCGGACAGTATCGCCCATTATAAACGTTGGTGTGCTCGGCTCTATTCGGTGTGAAAGAATTAGCCCTTTCTGTGAAGCCTTGAGATTGAGAAGGTATAGGGCGTTCTCGATGCACTGTTGCAGGTCAAAGGGGCGGCTCTCCAGTTCAAGTTTGCCGGCCTCTATCTAATATGTGAAGAAGTGAACAAGGTCAAAGAAGAACGAATTTCCAAAAAGTCACTCGAAAACGGAGTATACGGCCTTCTTGCTTGAAGCTGCACACACCTTTGAGAACTAATCGAGGAAAAGGACGGAAGATAAACAAATTCAGCACATGTAAAGGAATTCTACTGGCATTGTGTGACTTACATCCAGTACGTCGTTCACAATGATCAACAATCCATCGCTACATTCTAAGACGATATTAGGTATTGAACTTATAGGACAGTCTTTCGCGCGATACGCGTCCGGTACCTCGTATAGAACTAATCAGGTCTTTCTGGTCCTCGTTCAGCGACGTTTCGGCAAGTAGCGCACTGAGCCCAATAATCCCGTTCAGAGGAGTGCGCAACTCATGAGTTATGGCAGCCAAAAACTGTAGGGAGGAAAGTGTAAGGTAAAGCAGCACGATACTGATATCGGTGGCAAGTTCAAACTTACCGCCGACTTTGCTGCATTAGCGCCATCAGCCTAATAAATGCGTATCATAAGTACAAATGAGTTCGTTGAGCCTAATACGACTACCGACGAGTATGTGCAATTACCTCTCGCTTTGCCGCTGCCAGCTCTTCTGTGCGCTCCTGAACCCTCCTTTCCAGCACCTCATATTGACTACTCAGTTGAACTGCCATAGTGTTGAAAGCTTGATTCAACTCTCTAATCTCGTCTGAAAATGTGCCTTCTTTGCATATTGCTCTTGCTGAGAAATCTCCCCGGCTAAACGTCAACGCTAGGGTTCTTAGTCTCCTGATTGGCACGACAATGTACTGTGCGGCAAATATAGAGATGAGAAGCGTGGCTACCAAGTTTGCAATGATCCCCATTAGCAGGTAGAATCGAAGACGATGAATTGGACCATTGATCTCGGAGGAAGACTGCTCAGCCAGAAGAATATAGTTGCCATGAGGGATGAATTGGTAACTGGTCACGACTAATGTCCCGTCGTATGACGTCCCCGTAGTGACACCACTAGAGTTATGCTGAACGGCTGTCGACAATGCTTCGTATTCTGATAGTTGGTGATTTGTGGTATTGAAGACCTCTGGATGGCGTTCAGGGGGCATAACGAAGCGATATTCATCCTGCACGATGGCAAATATGTCAACAAAGGAGGCCAATCTCGCAGTATGGGTCCATATGGTAGCAGTTTACAAGAGGATCTTACGTTCATTTCGCGAGCAACCAAAACAAGCTGTCCTGTATCACCTAAGCCAGCTATCACCGATATATAGTTAGGATTACCGTTGGCACTTTTCTGCAGTCAGTACCCCACCTCTATCCCAAAGTATATCCCCAATATCCAACGTCTCAGTGACTATGTGCACCATCCCCAGGTCCATGCTCGCGTTTGAAAGTGACTTTACAGGTGCGGTTAATGCCCACACAAACAGCCCTGACGGAAGTCGTATAGGATTGTACAGCTTGAAACCGCTCGTGAGGGAATCCCCTGGGCGATAACGCACGGCGTCCAATGTGTCCAGTGATATGTCATCCCTTGTTGTTTGAAAGATTGTACTTCCGTTGGGTAAGAGAAATTCTATCATTACCATGCCTTGGTAGCTCGACACGGCACTTCTGAGGTCATTCTCCCCGATGTCGAGTTCAAATTCTGTCATGTTACCCCCTTCTACAATTCTTTTCAGGTAATTCTGAATCAGAACCCTACTGGATATGAGTTGAAGATTTCCAAGGGTGTTTGCGATGTACATGGTTAGATGTTGCGCTCGGAGTAATGCAATAGTGTTCATGCGTTCACTGATCTGTGCGGAGAGAAGCCTGGAGCTCGTAGCCCAAGCTAGCACCGCCATGACTCCTGTTTGGTGCAATGATTGATATACAGAAAGCATATTGCAAACTTTTAGCCGTGTTCACACACCTACAGTGAGCAACGTCAAAATCCCGACAAAGAGGGCAAGTTTAAAGCCAATAGTAAACCGTAAAGGCCGGCGATGTATTTTTGTGGAAGTTGGAGCAGCTCCATTACTATTTCCTTCTTCAACATCTTGCATATCATCATCCTTGACCATTCCTAGAACTGCCTTTGCTGCGGCCATATTTCCATAAGGCTTTCATCAAGCACAAGGCAATATAGAATGACCTAAAATCTGTTGACAACGCTGACGACACTCAATGGTTACGGGCGACAGAATACACCCTCAGGATACTCCAGATGGGCGATACCTTACCAAGGACAAACATACGTCTCCATTCGATGCGTCGGTTGCTGCTGCCCGATGCTGACGTAAGTAGTATCACATGATCCAGCTGATTATAAATTTAATGCCAGAAGGCATTTGGGCAAAGCGCTGCTGTCTGGCGGACATAAAATCGCAATTCAACTTCCAAGCAGGCGCTTCAGCCAAACGTTTAACCCAGACCGAGAACTTCGGCATCCACGTCTGATAGTAATCCGCAAACTATGAGCCGACTTTTATCCCGTCGTCGTAACCACGCTGACGACCTTTCAGAGGAAGGCTCCGATGGTCCTGATCTGAGTGGTTCGGACGAGGACTACTCAGGAAACGAGAGTGATGACGTGAGCGAGGCGGTGACAGAATCTGAAGAGGAGGAGGAGGAGGAGGGTGAAGAGGAAGGCACGGAAGGAAATGGGGTACCTCCGGGTACGCTGTCCGATGGGGACGCATCTAAGGAGGGGGAACTAAAATCACGTAGGACATTGGATAGCGAACGACAGTTTGGGGTAGAAGGTGACGAGCAAGGGGGTTCAAGAAAAGCAGGTATGGCGGGTGCAGGTAATTCTACGCTGGGAGACGAAGACGAAGAGATTGAGTACGAGGACGATCGCTCGGATCAAAAAGTCGGCACCAAAGATGGACGGGAAAAGGGAAAGGAGGCAGCTGCGCGACAGTCGCTGGGTACGAGTTTTGAAAAAAAGCAGAAAGACATGGACGAGTACCGCCGAAAACTACGCGAAGATCCATCATTTACTCCTAGCATTGGAAAATTCTGGCTACATGATGACCGGTTTGCTGGAAGGGGACGGGGGAGAGGCGGATTCAGGTAATTGTCTTCACCTATCCATTTTCATGCTCTTTTTCTCAGTTGAATTTTGATTTGCTGTGGCAGAGGTCGCGGCCGACCCTTTGGTCGTTCACCTGGTTACCGCTTGCCTGCTCCCTCAGAACAGAACTCAAAACCTCGCGCCCCAGTGGAATCAGACGTCGAAGTTCCAGATCTATCTCGCGGAATATCTAATAGTTACAGAGAAATGACTCCACCCCGTAAAGTATATGATCCATCAGTGGCTGATCCAACGGAGAAGAAATGGGTACATGATAAGTTCGAAGAACTTGCAAACAACGATCCAGGAAAGTTGCGACATAGGAAAAGCTGGACTCCGCGTGATAGTGAGGTTTGTAAAACTTATCCATCAAGTGAGTTACTCCTCTTGTCTCTTATATTCTAATCGGACCTCCATCGTAGACGATGCGATCCACCTTTAGGGTAGGAGAGCACGCAGTCACCATCACAAAGAGGAAGTCTACACCTGATTTCAAAGCTAGCAAAGAACTGGCGGAGGAGCGGAATCAAGAAGGAGGGAAGCTCAATGGAATCTCTGCGGCACTATCACCGGCGAGTCAGAAGGCAAAACACCCAACGCAACGCTATTACACGGTCGGCAGTGGCGTGGGCGGACGACCTGCAGTGGATGAAACAGGAGATCAAGCTCCACGTCAGAGTAAACGATATCTCGGTGCGTCGCGAACTCAGTCCCGCCCAGATCAGCCTGCGAATGATGTTGAGAAAGTAGAAAAGCACACCGGCAATGATCTTAAAAAGGCGGTGGATGCCCCCGAATTTCAACCTGCTGTGGCCACGTCAGTTTCGTCCCATACAACATCGGATCCATCATGGAGTGAAGGCCGGCACAAACAATCAACTAAAAATCGATATAATAAGACATATCCCAAATCAGCATCGCCCTACGATCAGCCGGCGGAAGCTGTGGACAATGTACCATACGCGACGCTATCGGCGGCCAGCGTGGGGCAACCGGATCCGACGACCATTACGATACATCCTATGATGACGAGCTCTGGGCAAATCGTATTAATGACTGAAAACGGGCTAATGGTCCCCGCGGATGGCTATGCAAGCAATTACATGTACCCTCAAGCGTATCAAAATTACTCATATGTTCCCCAAGCGCAAAACCCGGCGACGCCAGAAGGTCCCGGATCGAGTGCGGCTTCTGCAACACCTGCTTTCGCATATTATGGACCGGGAGGACAACTATACTACGCCCCTTCCATGTTCCCCTCAGCCATAAATGCATCCGTTCCTCCAGCGATGATGGGTGCTATTAGTGCACCCGTACCATTTTACTCGAACGGCATGTACATTCCACAAGCGATGTCAATGCCAATGTCAGTTGGACCTGTCATAAGTGGGCAGGCGATTCCTGTTGATGTCAAATCATCGCCATCCGTACCTGTGCGAATTCGTCGACCAGATGACGCGGAGAGTGAAGGCAAGCGGGTAGGCAACGAAGCTGAGAAAACTACTGGCGCGAAGACAGCGGAGACAACTGCCTGAGTGCTTTGTAGCTGGGGAGCATCTGTAAAGGACTATGATATGGAGTTATGTAACTCATGTAGGCCTATTGGTTCAGCGCTGTATGCGGTGAGAGAGATTCGGCCACAGGGCAGAATCATGGTGCTGATACTCGCTTTTGCTGTAGTTGACCGTCAGAGCGCAATAGACATACACATGGATGCCGGTCTTCCCCTAATTACCCACTCATAGATCCACACTGATATTAAAAGGTGTATTCCAGTTATTGTTCATTACATGGTTATTCTACTCCAAACCGTATGCCGGGTGTGCAACATTGATATAGTAGGAGTAACAAAACGGATGGAGGTATGAAGCGTGTACATCTGCATTTCTACTGAATGTACTTGTCACGAATATCCTTCCACTGGCGCTGCAAGGCACAAAAAATTGGGTCAACCGACTGGCGGTATCGCTATTTGAACAAATGAATCGCAACGTACCCCCTTGTTGATCGAATCCCACACCCTGTCGGATACAGTGTCAAAGGCAATTTCGAAAGCGAAGGCCGACGCGAAGATGCCAGCCAGGTAGGCGGAGCTTCGGCGGAAGAAGACTGAATTTCAAAAAGTGAGCCGAACGGTAAAAGAGAGCAGCAATCTCTTTGTTAATAATGAAAGAGGAACAACTTACCGTTGTAGGTTTGCTTTGCGATTGCAGAGGCCATTTGGGAAAAGCTATTGAACGACGATGCGGTTGCTGGAGGTCAGTTTTGCAGAAGCAACTGGCAGATTTGGTTCGAAACATTGCTTGAAGCGCGTTGTTGCCATGGAAATGTACGGGTTGAACTCGGGAGATGATTACGTAAGGTGGACATCTTAATGTGGAGGTGATTGAAAATGGCACTAGAACTCATTATTATCCGGATTAATCCGGTTAGTTATATCGCATAATCAGCACCCCCATCTATTGCTCAAAGCGTCCTGCTAATGTTCTCCAAACTGCGGTGTGGCATGCTAATGTTTTTTTTTTTAAACTACGGTGAGGCGCATGCCAAAGGTCTATAAAAGGGGACCTGCTCCCTCTTCCCTCTTTTCTCACCAGTCCTCGACTCACAAGCATCTGCCCAACTCTCATCAATCATGAGAACGCCGATGTGGTGGTGCCAAGGACCTCGCCCACCCGACTACAACAACATAACCCCTTGTAAACGCTGCTACTACTATATTGCTACGATCGCAGGTATTTCTTGCTGATTTTCCCACGCGGATTACCCAGTCTAATTCTGATCTACCTTAGTATCTGAACATCCTCCGACTAAAGAATTTCGAAATCAAGGGCTTAGTAGGATTTCTCTCGTGGTGGTGGGCTTAGTTACCCGGTTAGAAAAACCGTAATGTGTAATTGGGCCTAGTGGTAGTTAGTTAGTGGAATCGTGCTGCTTTGCACGTACCCCAGTTCAACCCAGGCTGGAACCTGTAGCGAGTTAGGATAGGGGTGGGACTCGTTTGCAGGATAGGTTATGAAGGGTTGGACAGGCTGGCTAATTGTAAATTAGAACCGGCTGTAGTGGGTTGGAGGGAGAATTTGTCCCTAGTGACATTTTCTACCACCTGCACACTAATTACAGACCAAGGATCAAATGTAAACAAATAATGAAGAATATGACAAACTATACCCTATCACTATGCCCTCCGTATGATAGCCCAAAGTAGCGAATAATGATAAATACACCAACAAAACACATAACATACCACGATGTTAAAGGCAGTGGGAATAAAAAAGTCATAGATCAGTAATATCAGTAATTTCAGTAATTCGCTCTCGCTGATAATGTCTTGCCACGGTCGCATATGATTCCTTTCCAATTTCTGTACCGCTTTCATGCGCTGCCTTCTCTTCTGATCTCGCTCCATCTCGCGTACTGCAAGGTCCGGTGGAACTAGTATGCGGATTGCGTTCTCCAAGCATTCCACCCAAACACATCCGTGCTCAATGCTTTGGCCGTCCACGTCCAGCAGTCCCAAGTTGCCGTATTGGTTCATCCCCGGCTCCAAAATGAAGGCTTTGACGCGTTCGACGTGCCATCTTTTGTCATTCATATGTCTTGCTTTGTCTTGTTCCAAAAATAACGGAAGAAATCCCGTTCTATCCGTTTGGCTAAATACCAGGTCAATAACGCCATCAGACGCAGAGGTAAAATTGCAACCAAGTAAAGATGACGAAATCCATGGGTGGTTCAGAGCGGTGAACGAAGTAAAGCCGGCTTCCAGCGTCACCCAACCCGACGGCAAACCAGTGGACGGATCTAGATGTGCGTACTTTGCAGGGGCGCGTGGACGTGGACGCGGCCGTGGCGGAGAACTGAACGACCTTACTGACCGCTCTTTGGAAAACTTAGCCCTTGCTTGCAGTGGAGAAGTAAGCGAACGTCCACGATGTAAGTGCGGTGGGCCAGTCTCGTCAACAGGCAGGTAATGAAGGACTCCTTGATATTTCCTCAAGTTTACCATCCGCCAAAGTCCGAATATGTCAAAGCGCAAAGAACCGATCCATCGCCACCATTTACTTTCCAGATCAATGTCAGCCAGTAATCCCCACATGAATGATAAGTGGGAATAAACACGTTGTCCGGAAGATGTCGTTACAGCCATCAAATCTGTCGGTTGGGGCACTCCGCGGATAGCAGCCAACGTAGCGACATACGGGTCCAAAGTATCAAGAGATCTGTTGAGCGCATTCGCAGGTCCTGAGGGAATGATACCCAAGGGAATTTTGGACGCTGTTTCCCAATCTGGCCGAGAAAGCAATGCCTGCCATGCACAGGTGCAAAATAAATCATAAACTCAAAGATTACAATAATCAAAAGGGTTCGATGAACTTACATTTATAACTTCATGTACTATTCTATCGCCGCCAACGGTAATTATTGTAGTATACTGTGATATATTACTCTCTTGTTGGATGAAATCATACGCGTGGTTAGGCCTTTCGGTCACCCACAACTCAATATCCACTTCCGCCAATTCCAGCATCTTTCCCACAATGTCGTTGTATACCCCTGCTCCTGAAGGTAAGCCCCTCGGGTTCACGATGACCAAGAGTTTCCGGAAACGCACCAGCTCTGCCATGCAAACAAAAGCTCAATATGGGCGACGCAGCCTGATGAGCTGATTTACCTACCTGCAGCCTCCGAAACTTGCTTCGCGAGTCGATGTATATCGGGTCCTTCAAAGGTCACAAAATCAAGCTTGCTTCCACCGAACTTGCCAATATTCTTGAGGAAGTGTATCTCTAACTTTGTATCGCCGTCTAGCAATCGAGCAGCAAATACACTCTTCAAACTGACTTTCCAGATAGCTTACAAAGGGGTACAAGGAGTGCAATAGTCATAAACTCTATCCCGACTCTGGAGCTGCCTTTATAGCCGGACTTGTAACTTACCGACACCATCCAGTTTATCCCATCGCCAGTCAAAGAGAGATTTATGACCTGAATGCAACCTTTTCCATAGTAAGTCATAATACTCCCCGCAGTCATCTTTCGCTTCCTGCGTCAGCCAGAATGTAACAGGTATGGGCTTCCAGCTCTGCGAAGGAATGTAATACAAGCCAGGCTCTGGTGCCTGGACTGTAGTCTGCCAGCTTGTAGGGCTGCACTCACGAGGCCTCCTGGATCCCCTTGAAGGCATCTACGGTCAACAAAATAAGGCGCTGAAATCTCTTGAATTCTGGATGAAAGTCAACGTATGGAGGAAATTGGGGGAATAGCCAGCAATGTCCGAACGAGCGTACGCGTCGGATTTGATAATCGTCCAGAGTTTACTCAGACTTCGTTCTAGTTAATGCACCCATTTGTAAAGAGAATCCCCTCCAGTGCAAGCAACGCACGGAGGACATAGAATTCCACGGCGAGCAATTCTTTTCTTTGTTAAAGATGCTGGAAAATGCCGTGGGTACTTGTAAAAGTTATAAAAATAAGTAATTTTCCGATCGCAGATACCCGTAATCCATGATCCGCGAGATCCCTTTGATATATGTTTTTGAGCTGCTGGAATACATTACACTTGACTAGCCTTCTCCAGATTCTCTTACTGCCATTACTGCTCTCTCCCTCTCTCGCTCACTGCGAGGCTTTTTCTCCTGCCTATCATGTCCAGCAGTTTCTACACTCTTCATCCACAGACAGGTGGTTCACGAAACGCCAGCATTCCTCCCGTTGACCAACTATGGGGATTTGACCCCTTACAGTTGCTTGAAACCGTCGAGTTTCCCAATGATCGGTATGAAAAGTATCTACGAAGAAACAAGGCTGCCAGAATGGTACATGTTAATCCACAAAAGCCTGATATTGGCACACTATTCACCAGATCTCTTCTAACGTATCGCAGATGGCCATTCGCCGTATCCCTCTTCCGGTAACCCCTCCAACGTCCGACACATCTACACCAATCTCGACCAAACCCAGTACGGCGGCTACTGTCCCTTCATCCGCCTCGCATCAAATGTCTCAGCATCACCTACGCCGATCAGTTCTTAGCCCAGCCTCGACAGCTATTCGAGATGAAGCGACTCTGCGCGAGCAACTGGCGCGCCTTGCTGCCACCCTGTTGATCCAAGCTCTGTTTCGAGGTTGGAGAACCAGAACCAAGTACATTGCTGTAGTTTATGCAAAGATCAGCGTCCAAACACATCGTTTAAGCCCTCCCGATGTGTTCGGAGCGTTCCAAAGGGAACTGCCTGGGGTCACTGCACAAGATCTTAGTGTGCAGGTATGAGTATAACGATTAGCTGCAAGGCCTACTGCATGCTAACATGAGATGCAGGAGAAGCTACTTCGACGTTACTACAAGTACTGCTCTCTCGTCGAAGCTGCTTCCCCGATTGACACGGTCCCCCCAACGTTTCCTGAGTTTGCTGCAGCTTACATACAAGCTGTATGGCGTATGTGGCTCGTGCGACGAAATTGGTTACGATTCAGAAGAATGGTTAGACGTCGTGATCTGCCGATTTTCCGAGAACATCGTGTAATGGACTTAACATTGATCTATGGATAGAAATCAGGTGCACCACAAAGCGATGAAGCTGAAGAGGCCCGAAAAGAAATGTTATGGAAGGCTCGAAAGGCTGGTGGACAGCAAAACACATGGGATGAAGCGGCAAGAAAGATACAGAGAGCCTGGCGAGGCCATTATGTGAGTTCAAATTAGAGGACTTAACTCTAACTAACGCCTATGGTCTATCCGTGTCGTTTGTTTATACTCTACCATTCCCTTTTCCAGAACGTAAAGATCTATCGCTTCCACCGGGACCTCATTAGATTCCGTCTCCGCGGAGACCCGCGCAAGCTACTCAGATTTATCAACCCGCAAGAATCACAGCTAATCGACGGCGCCATGGGCATCCATGTCAAATTCCGGCTAGGTGGTGTAAGTTGACCCTAGGGACAGCTAGCACGTATGGTTCTGCAGCAACCTTACTGTGACTGATATGCTCAACATTACTTCTCCGTACTGTAGACGGCTTTTCCACCTACCATCTACTACAAAATCTTCGTTCACAAAAACCTGGTAGATATGAATGCCTTCAGTCCACGGGATTACACTTCCCAGGAAAGTAAACAACTCTTGCCAGTGGACTTATTTGACAGAACTGGACCCTTGCCAAAGCCGGGACCACTGGGTATGTGCTCTGGAAGTTTTTGCTGGAAGGTTCTTGGAAGTTGTTCATGTTCCATTTTGCTGTAGCTGGATGGTATCAGCGAATTGAGAATAATGGATGGCGGCCAGTTTCAGAAAAGGTGGGTGAGAGTGACGATCTTGATGCTTGTCTCAAACAAGATATCCAACATTGACATCAAATCATTGCTGTCTCCGTTAATGAATGAAGATGTTGGATGAGCAGCAAGATACGGCACCTCAGTTCTCAAATTCAAAACCGATCCGCTACCATCATTTGCAACTGAAGCGTCGACAGGATCTGGAAGCCGCAAAGCGAATGCGGAAGTTGGAGTGGCTTAAGAAAATGTAAGTCGCCCGATTATGATGTGATCACACCGTCAAAACAACGTCGTCAACCCCATTCTGGCTGGTACTAATATCAAAACGGTTTATACGCAGGTATCGCCAAGGCAAGGAAATGATGAGAGCAGCGACCACAGCAGAACAGAACCTTATCCAATCAGGATTCGAAGACGACACACTTAAAATGAAGTCCTCTGGCGGGCTAGTTATGTCAGATCAAACATATGAGCAGATAGGGCCGCCTTCACATCAGCCCTCTGTCAGCGAACTAGAGTTGACCTCCGAAGAGCATCTTTCAAAACTCGAATCAGAATTGGATGCGGACGTGTTAATTCGATGGACCAACGCGCTAGACTTTGACGCTTATTGTGCTGACTGGATAGAGATAGCTACGAGTGGAAAGTCCGATGGTTAGCTGAGATTGAACCATTCGCTCTAAAGACCGAACATTCTCTTCTCACATTCTCGTCATTCAATTATAGATCCAAGAACGTTTGATATCGAAGCAGAAATTACCGTAGAAGATGCAGAAATGGTGGAGGGACCCGTCGAGTCAGAGACCGCCGTCCATGATGGAGTTGATGACCCACTGGAGAGGTCTACCGCTTCGGCTTCAAAATCTCGACCTTGGTCGGGGAAATCAGATCGCTCCGTCCGTGATTTAATGGTGTCCCAGCGTGATATACTAGAGTTTTAAATGTGAATTAAAGGGAATAGTGAGCCTACTATCACCAGCAATCATGTCGCTAAAGACAAAGGAGTTGCTTGCACCTTCTGGAAGCTAAGGCAAATCTTACTTGGAAATGCTTCATCGCCAGCTGCCAAGTTTGCTAAAGGAGGAAAGTTGAAAGAGGGTTAGGGTTTGGAAATTTGTTGTGAGTGTAAACGCTCCTGTTCAATTCCAGTACAGCACCTTTTTGTATCTAGATTCATCATAATGAGTATAAAGTAGTATGATATTGAGTAGATCATGGCGACCCAGTCATGGTGATAGGGAGACCAGCAATTATCGTTTCAACTCTCAATTATTCTCTACAATATAATGCGACTATTTACAAATGTTAACCATAGCCCTCAGAATAGTTACGAGTTCTCGCTTGCGCAGAATGGTTTCTCTTCATCCTTCATTGATTCCCATCCGCATAGCCTTGAATCTAGACACTTTCTTCCCCGTCTAAGAGGAGTATTCATTTAGCATCGCATGCGTGAGAGGCCGAGGGAATGAAACTTACCGACTGGGACTGTGCATCAGAACGAACGGATGCGGTCTCGGAGTCTTCTGCAGCTTTCGAATTCTGGATAATCGGTATGCGCTTATCCGAAGAAGAGGCTCGTCCAACGACAGGAGGAGCAACCAAACGTCGGGAGACACGCGGCACCATAATTACGCCCTAAACAAAGCAATCAATGCAGGAGTCAGTCACAACAAGTACTTTTTCCATTTGACCCGGCAGGAATGATACCTCATCAGACTCCTCTCCTTCCTCTTCCATACCAACACTTGCTTCTGGCCCTGAAGACTGCGTAGACGACGAAGCGGCACTTGACATTCGTGCCGCTTTAAACCGGGAGACTTTCTGTTGAGAAGGTTGCGCATCTACAGCTTTCTTTTCCACGTTCTTGATGACGTCTCGTTTCGGCGACTGCAATTGGCCTGCTATAGTATGCGATCCACCAGACGTGTTGTATAGTGCACGTACTGGTACACAAGGTTTTATTCTCTTCTGCGGCTCTTGAACGGCCACAGATGCTGGCTCTGATGATGGCTGCATCAAGAGGTAATATGATGAATAGGTGGCTCGATGTGATGTCCAAAACAGCGAAGTCGTACCTCTGCTAGCTGTTGCAGAATCTGAGGCAATTCTACCGCCTCTCGCACAGCCATTCGTGCGGCCTTGAACCGAGATACTTTGGCCACCTTATTTTGCAAACGCTCTTCGCTTGCGACCTATTATACGAGACAACATCTCAGTTCCAGCTTCCAGCGGTTCTCTGCAGCCCTTCGCCAATATAACCTACATCCTCCTCTTCTGCAGTTAATGGATGGACCGACTGCGCCTGAATGAGCTGGTTTCGCTTTAAATGATACTCGTTGAGCAGCTCTCGCCCAAATAAAAAATCATCAGTTTCATCTTCAGACATTTGCTCCACATCTTCTTTCTCGATTATGAGATCTTTAACTGAATGCGCTTGTGGCGGACGATGTGGTTCAGCAATTGCTCGGGGACTACCAGTCGAATCTGGCATATCTTTGGATTTCGCCCGCATTTGTTCATAGATATCAGAAGGGCTTCTGATAGACGCGGGCGCTGTGGTCTGGATGTTTTCATCAAAACTGACGTGTTTTGGCACCTTTTCACCTTGCCGTTGCGCTTTCGCCGGCTTCTTGAGAGATGATCGAATGCGCGTGAAGGTTTCTAGAGACTGATTGAAGTCGTCTTCATCGTCATCCATAGTTTCGAATCGCATTTCCCCATCTGAGTCGCTGTCAAAGTGCTCCTCCTCCTCTTCCTCTATATCATTATCAAGATACCCAGCTTCCTCCTCTTCTTCGTACTGCTTAATCTTTTCAAAAAGACGACGCTCGAATTCATCAAAATGCTTCGCGTCAGCGGTGATGTTCGAGTCTGAAAAGGACTGCACGCTCTCATCAGCAGTGGGCTTCGGTTCTGACAAGGGCTGCACCGGTCTCTTTTCTGTATGTATGTGGGTCATTTATGTCCGTGTCGACGTGGTAAGTATGCTAATGCTTGTCAGCCACAACTAACACGCAATACAGACGTCTTGCCTTCTCCGCCTCTTCATTGTACTCTTCACGAATCTCAACAAATTTGAGGCCTTCCTCATTGACCTGAGCAAACCATCTCGTTAGCGACTAGCCAGGAACGATAAAGCGGCACGCTTCAATTTGAACATCAATGTACCTCGTCACCATCTGAGTCCACATTTGATTTTTCGAGGGTAAGACTCGACCTGGGATCCTCTAGTTCTGTAAGCTCCATGCGAGCATATAGCTCCTTTTGCGCTAGTTTAAGGTTCTTGACTTGTTCTGTGGTGTCTATGGCGATTCTTTGCGTCAATTTGTCGTTCAAGCAAGTAACAAGACTAAATATCATTACTAACATTCCCGCCTTCTGCCAACTATTTCCAAAGCTTCTTTGACGGATCGCTCGGCAAACCAATTATCGCCTAAAAGTACCAGCACCTCGTTGGTATGTATGAGTTGACCGGGCATGAAGGCGAAAGGACCGAAAGGGACCTGCAGATCGGTATGAGTATAGTGGCGGAACGGGCCAAGAGACGACATTCCTACCATAACATCCTTTTTGGTAACTTGTACCGCACCTTGCAAGAATCCTTCAAGCGTCTGATAGTCCTCGTCGTACTTTTGCCAGCGTTTCAAATTCCCTTCAGTGTTGGCGATCGCCTGTTGGACTGACAGCCGTTACGATGACTAGCTAAGCCAAAGTCTGCTTCCTTTAGTATTCTACCTCAAGTAGCTTATCCTTGTACCGTAAAAGCATTGTGCTAGTCGCCTCTTTTGCCGCTGACATGGTGAAAACTGTGAATTGTTGAATATTGACGTGAGGTGAAGATCTTGAACTCTCGTGGCTATGGCAACAAGCTGACTCATGCAGCAGCAGCGATCTTCCTCCTCAGTTTCCGACACTTGATCTACCACACGAGCAGTGGTGCAGAAGTTCCTCACCTCGGGCGATCCTCGAAAGGCTGTGAAGCATAATTTGCTCAAACCTTAAGCTACCTAAGATAATAATCGGGGTGGGGAAGCTTTTACTTCGTCGTCAGACGGACCTCCCTGCTTCGTTTTCAGTGGGCCAAACATGTTCATCCTAACATTATTGCGGGATAATATCCGCACTCATCCTTCCGACTTCAGCAAACCACGGATTGAATCATTAACGGACGAATTGAACAAAAAGTACTCAAACAAGGTCTGCTGTGGTCTTGTTTCTAGTGCGTTGGCGCTTCATGTAAGACTTATCTCCTCTTATTATCTAGATCTTGCACAATGTTGGTCTTTGTATCCGTGTGTGGGATATTCTGGAAGCATCAGACGAGATAGTGCATATGGTTCAAGATGGGTCTTCGCAGGCTAAGGGTCCGTACGCAGGAAGTTTCTCTTCCCAGACTGTTTGGTGTGTTGTTGAAGCACAGCTAATACCTGTTTTAAAACAGTCACTTTTCGCATGGTGGTTTTCCGACCATTCAAAGGGGAGATAATGACAGGAAAGGTTGCTTCATCACACCCAACGGAAGGTGTACGAGGTAAGGGACGGACATGATACTTTTGGAAGAAATTCACTAATTATATGTACCGAATGGTAGTGACCATGGATTTCTTTGACGACATCATAATTCCACCCTCCTTTCTTCAAGCTGGCTCCGAATAGTATGTTTCATCTCCCCTGGGATGCTCACAGCCTATGCTTTACTTAAATGCTCAATGCACAGCGACGAGGAGGAGAAGGTGTGGGTTTGGAAATACGAGGAGAACGATCTATATATGGATAAAGACGAACCAATTCGCTTTCGGATGGAGATTGAAGAATTTGTGGATGTTGGGCCGGTGCGGGACGGAGTAGATGAGGAAAAGAAAGTGGCTCCTTATTCATTGGTGGTAATGCTATTGGCTTCGTTGAAGAGCCCTAGGTTTGATTTGTACTGCTAGATGCTAATTTGTTCCCTGTATCAGGTTTCGGTGGCCGAACCAGGTCTGGGGCTTCTGTCATGGTGGGAGGGGTGAGGTCCCATTACAGGCGTTCACATTGTAATTATTCCGCAAGCTCCGCGTCACGATCAGTAGTCGGATGCGTATGTACATTAAACATAGATTAACATCGTAGAGCTAGAGGTGCTACCATATATGGGCTAGCATAAAGGCGGCACTGACGGGTCGTCCTCAAAGTCATCCGGAACTACAGGAGGCATGATGGAGAAGGTTCTATCAAAAATACTCGCTTTGGCGCTTGCCGTCGGCGTCTGTGCATCTGCCACGATATTTCGAAGATCAACAGATTCTGTTGGAGTGAAAGAAGTCCGGTAATTTTTCTTTCGTTCAGCTGAAGTTTCTTGTTTCCGTTGCAATGCTCTTTTCTGCCGCTCTTCGTCCTCCTTTATCCTACGCTCCTTATTCCTTATCTCGATCACGTCCGCCTTCGTCTTGTCTACATGCGCCTTCACCATCGTCACCGCCAGCCACCCTGTTACTCTGCTCCTTTCGCAAAGTACATTTTCCGTCTGCACTTCCTCATCCAAAACAAGCTGAAGAATCTTGCCCTTGACACTAATTCGTAACCAAGTCGGTTGCACATCCACATCGATTAGACTGGTGTCGACAAACTTTGACAGCTCAACATGAAGAGTTATGGTATCCGTAGTTATGGCGAAGTGAAATGGCCATTTCCCTTGATTTTTTTGAAGAACGCGACCATCTGGGGCAAATAGGGGAGTGGGCGACTGCTGTTGCTTGGTTGGTGGATTCTGGTTGTTTTTTCCTTCTCTCATGGATGCGAGGTCGCGAGCAGCCTCTAGCCTAGCTGAGGGTGTATGCGGGACAGGCTCGTTTTGAAAGCGCCAGCGCTTCTCTTCGAGCCTGGAAGATCGTGTTTCAGTAGGGATGCGACGAGTAGACCATTCATCCACAACACCTACTCATCAATGTCTCCGGATGCTGGAGTGGGATTCCGACCTTCATTCAGAGAATCAGAGCTATTCGTGCTATTCTCATTGTACTGTGCCTTAGAACTTTCATGGTCATTTGCTTTTTGGGGAGCAGGCTCAGCTTCCACCTTGGCCTCGTACACCGTTCCAGTCCTTTCTTCACGTTCGCGGATGAACCGTTTTCGTACATTTTCATACACTTGCGCTGCCTCGATCCGTTCCGACCTTGTGATGTCGCGTCCATCGAGATTCTTTCAGTGTTGATTTTATATGAGTACCATACATACGAATTGATGCGACGGATCATCCTACTTTGAGTTGAGGTAACGTAGTAATGACAAACTCCCGATATCCTTCCTTCTGAGTACAAGGGTTTCCCACCAGGAATCTATTCAAGGAAACATCAGCTAGTGATTGGTGCCAAACTATCTCTCTTGTTCTGACTAACAATTCACGTAGCATCTCATTGCCCTTCAAGCACTCAACGTCCAGAGGATCTTCCACAAAGTTGACCGTCAGGTCCAGTTTCTCTAAAGCCTCACATCCTTCAAGGTTCTCTATTTTTGATACGTTATTGAGCGCCAGCTGCAAATATTTGAGTTCCTTTAACTTGTGAAGATTCTCTGAAGAGCAAAAGAGATCAACATAAGACCAATGAAAGGGAACTGCTCTACATTGCCTCACCAACCGATTTTAGAAATTTGGTTATTCTGCAAGAATAGAATCTCGAGATGTCTACAATACACATCTAGGTTCTCGATCTTTTCTATATCATACTGATGCAAGGTGACCTCCTTCAATGAAGATAGTTCTCCATCGTTGTGTTCCGCGCGCTTGCGCAGTAGCTCTTTATCAACTGCCAAAAATCAAAACCCGTTATGATGAGAGTTACTTTTGCGGGTCTGTGTAGTGCCATAACGTACTTCTTTGCACCATAGCGGTTGTCAAAAACGACTTTGACTGTAAACACCAAGTTAAACGCGTCTTATACAAGCATATATCACGTGCTTTCTATGGCAACAAGTAGGTGAGCAACGTTACGGACCCTCGCGGTGAGTGAGCATTTGCAGCACACCTCTCAGCACAACATGACATCAGTTGCAAGACCACCCCGCGCGCGCCCAGTACGATACTGGCCGGGGAAGGCCCCACAAGGGGCTGAGGAGGCCTCTTCGAGCGACTCGGAAGCGGACAACGAAGAACTGTCTATAGCAAAAGGGCAAGAGGCGGGCGGCGACCAGGAGATTCAGGAAGTTTCTTTATCCATTCAGGATGAAGCTGTACAGAAGGATCGGAGACTGATGCGTCTCATGCAAACTCGAGCACAGCGGGATGATGAAGACGAACTGCGACCTGGTAGACGACGGGAGCGGGAGGAGCGAGGAGCTGAAGTCTCGGAACTTCCGAAAGAGGAGAGTGAAGATGAGGACGAGGACGCCACAGCAGCACGTCGGCAACGAATACGAGAGCAAGCATTGAAACGAAGGCAAGAGGAGGAGGAACAGCTTGGAGCTCAGGAGGACGAGGAGGAAGAGGAGGCAAGTAGCTTGCTGAGGAACCCTTTTCGGCTTCTTCAAACCCTTACCGATTCCATTTTGGTGGGTAATGACAGGGAGAGAGTGAATATACATCAGAGTACACAACCGACTCTGAGGATGATCCAGTCTCGTCGCGAACGTTACTAAAACCCGTTTTTATTCCAAAGTAAATTATATTTCTGAATGCCTTACTTAGACCTTTTTTACGGTTTATGCTGACTGACGTCGATGTATAGGAACCATCGAGAGACCGTCCTAGAGAAAGAACGCTTGGAGGCGGAAGCGCAAGAAGCGGAAGCGAGAAAACAACAGCAGATGGAGGAGAGGAAAAAGGAGTCACACGACATGGTCGCGGAAGAATTGAGGAAAGAGCAAGCGGCGGCAGAAGTCTCAAACGGGCCCTTGGAGGTGGATGATACAGATGGCATCAATGAAGAGGAGGAATATCTGGCTTGGAAACTGCGCGAATTGCGTCGAATCAAACGGGATAGGGAAGAGAAAGACTCACGGGAAGCAGAAAAGGCTGACATTGAGCGACGAAGAAACATGACTGACCAAGAAGTAATGGCGGAGAAGGCGAAGGAGGGACAATTGACGAAGGAAAAGTCAAAGTATCGATTCTTGCAAAAGTATTATCACAAGGGTGCCTTTTTTGTGGATGACGATGTCGTCGGAAAAGCACTTCAGCGGCGGGATTTCGCAGAGCCAACATTGGAAGATAAATTTGATAAAACCGTTTTACCAGCAGTTATGCAAGTCAAGAACTTTGGAAGGGCTGGACAAACCAAATATACCCACCTGGCAGATCAGGATACATCTCAGGTATGATTTTCCACTAGTTCTACGATTGTGCTCACAAATAACCTTTTTGCATTCTGCTGTAGATGGATTCACCATGGTTCCAAAAATCGGAATTGAACAAGCGTACAGTGAGCAAACTGGGTGGAATGAAGCAATCCTTCAGCAAACCTACTGCAAAACGACGCAAATTGTGATGATCGTTCATGTATTTTATCATTACTTTTGTAAATAGAAATGTATTTAAAAAAGAACAAGCCTCGTTGCGTTGAAAAGATTGATGGGCGCGTATCAAATCTTGGATAATTGACCGACAACGAAAAAGCCTCTTTTCATCACCCATTCGCTTGTAAATTACTTGGAGGCTCGTGTTGCGAGATTCCCGCTAATCGTTCTAGCGGTGGTAGACGTACGCCCTTACCATGGACCGAACATGCAGAGCTTCCTTTCGAAATGTTGGCATTGGTTTATTTCTGCTAATGACGTCGATCATCACCACCGTTCGGGGATTCCCTGTTGTGACAAATCCATATCCTCTCACCCTCGAGAGGAGTGGCTGCCTCTGCGCGGACTTTTCTACTCCTCATTGCTTGAACCCACTTGTTTCTCCAGGAAAGATTGTGCTCCCAGCACAGGATGAATCGTTGTGCATATGTGCCGATGGCACCCTGGCAAATTGTGACACCACCACTTTCGAACATGAAGGAGACGAACCCCCTGTAAAGCCCAGAAGTATGCGCTTTTGGTATACCCTCGCGGGAACCATCGTGTTAGTTCTTATAGGTGGCATATTTGCTGGTAGGGCTCACTCAAATAGCATCACTTCTTCCGGCTAACGACTGACCTTGGTTCTGGTAGGCTTGACGATTGGAATTATGAGCCTGGACACGACCAATTTACAGATTCTGAAAAACAGTGGCACTGAAAAAGAAAGGAAGTACGCTGCAAAGATTGAGCCTATCAGGAAACACGGACATTGGGTTTTGACGACACTCCTCCTTGGCAATGTGGTCATCAATGAGACGCTTCCGATCCTGTTCCACTCCATTGTAGGGGGCGGACTAGCCGCCATTATCATCTCAACAGCGCTGGTGGTATTATTTGGAGAGATCATTCCAAACGCAATTTGTGCACGACATGGGCTTGCTGTGGGCGCCACGCTTACGCCCCTGGTCAGAGTGTGCATGTGGATTCTATTCCCTGTTGCCTACCCTATTGCTAAGCTGCTGGACTACCTACTCGGACATTCAGAGGGAACTATTTATGCTCGTGCCCGTACGTTTCATCTCCCCTTTCTTTCTCATCTTCAAAGTTGTGACAGCTGAAGAACCTTATAGAATTGAAAACTCTGGTCGCACTGCACGAGGAAGGCTACGAAGGGAATGGTCAATCAGGCGAACTCATTCATGACGAAGTCGGTATAATATCTGCGGTGCTGGACCTCAAGGATAAGACTGTGCGCCAAATAATGACACCATTAGAGGACGTGTTCATGTTGGAAGCATCTCAAGTAGTGGATGTGGAACTGATAAAACAGGTTAGTCTCCCAAGAAACGAACTCGTCAGCAATCCGGCTCACCAAGGGTGGTTATCTTCAGGTCATTGGGCGTGGCCACAGTCGTGTGCCCGTTTACCAGCGTAATCGATCCAATCTAGTAGCAATCTTGTTAGTCAAGCGTTTGATTGGATACAATGTGGAGAAAGCCAAGCGTATCAACGATTTTCCTCTGACATATCTCCCGATAGTTGACGATAAGACAAGTTTGTTTGATATGCTCAACTTTTTCCAAGAAGGCCGAAGTCACATGGCTGCTGTTGCGGGATATAGGGTGAATGATTGGTTGGATATCAATGGACAACCTGACAGATCAGAGCGCGAGATATTAGGGGTTATCACCTTGGAAGACGTGATTGAGGAGCTCATTGGGGAGGTGAGTTTTTTACCGAACCTTGCATAATTTTGCTTCATAGCTAATTTCGCAAACATATGCTCAGGAAATTATTGACGAGACTGACGAATATATTGATGTACACAGCAAGACACCCGTTATGCGGACGCCTATTACGAAAGCATTGGCAAAGCTCTTGACCCCAGTTGGTACAAAACAAGAACGGACAAGTGGTAATGCTCCTTCCCCGCGCATTACTCCGACAAGGCGAAAGTCCACCTCGTCCGGCAAGCCTACAACTCGCAGAGGCCGTCGAGCGGAATCGGCCAGCCGTACCGACCCGGCAGACAATGAAATCCCAAAAGTAATACCTGAACAGCCAGATATATTATCAGAAGGTGACGATCATGTTGATAACGTTCCGTCATCTGTCGATTATTTCGCAACGGCCGTCGATCCGCAGCATTCGAGAGATGAACGTTTGCATGAGGCGGGTTGGGTGGTCACCCCCATGAATCCAGCTGAACCAGAGTCCAGAGGAGTATTGTCGAGACGGAAAGTGGGTGGGTCCGGTGTGTCATCTGCTCCTCCATCCATACCTCCATCACCCACCCTGGGCAAGGATAACATTACACTGGGCGAGGGCGGGGAAGACCGAGAGAGCAGATTAGTAGTGGAGGATGAAAGAACGCCTTTGTTGAAATAACATGCTCGCTTGTACATTCATATTTGTTATATCAAGGGATTAGAGATCCTACAGGATGCCATCTCCAACGGGTCCCTCTTTGCTGCAACGTCAAGCATGTTAATGGCCTGGCGGACTTCGGACACACGGTCAACAATTGGACAAGTTGCGGCACAGTCATCCGAATGAAAGTCACGTGCTGTATCGAATGTCCGACAACCTCGTTGAAACCTTTGTTGGTCAGGTTTTTACAAACTCTTTCATCTTGAAGTGTGAAATGCTCCTGCAGCCCCACCAATCGGGAAAGAGCGCGTAAGGAAAGCATATTTCACAGTTGAAGCATACTTTGCATACATTGTCAGTAAAAAATTGGAAAATTCAAACGAGGTAGGTGGGCTCGCACTAGCACTGTTAAGCTGACCATTTTTTCGCTCATGAACGGCCAGACAAATCATGATAGGAAGAAATACAAACACCAGAGGCATTGCAGCTGCTCGGCCTCTAGCTGTTCCCGGTGGGCGGTATCAGATGTCGCGGCCGCAGGGCGGCAACCCAGGCGGTGCTGCTAATATGCCCCACGCGAAGGCACAGAAGTCAGACTGTCGTGACGAGCAAGACGATGATTATTATGATGGCGACGACCGTGAACAAAGCAGTGGGGTAGACGAAAAGGATAATGCTATGAACGCAGAGAAGGAAAATCTTCCCCCGCGCCCCACCCGTCATGTCGCTTCTCAGCACAAGACAGACCTTCTTCCTCCCCTTCCCCAGCTCAAGAGACATACAACGCTTCCCGCCCCTGCTCCTCAACACAAGAACCAATCGGAACTTCTTCCTCCTGTTCCCCAGCTTAGAAAACATACAACTCGTGCCGCCCCTGTTCCTCAGCCCAAGAAGCAGTCAAGTCTTCCATCTCTTCCTCAGCAAAAGAAACAGAAAACGGCTGCACAGCAGAAGCCAGTTGCGAACCCGGTCAGCAACTTTGTGCTTCCTAAATTGGTGCTGCCCGACACGCCGAGGGCTGAAGAGCTGATCGAGCAGATTCATTACTCAGCGAGATACTATTGTGATACCTTTGAGTATAGGTACGTTGGAAGGTAAGGGTTCAGATAAAGGAAGTGTACTTACCAAGCATGTGCTTCAATGATCTTGCAGGCATGTTATTTTGCCCAAAGCGTTGTACGAAATGGTCCCCGCGACCCACAAACGTCGTCTGCTGAGTGAAAATGAATGGCGTGCGATTGGAATTCAGCAGTCGGTTGGATGGGTACATTACATGCTGCACAATCCGGAACCGGTAAGCTGGGAATAGGATGTCCTCCGAAATATATTAGATGGAACGCTCTCTGATCGATTTATTGCAGCACATATTTGCTTTTCGACGCGAAAAATACTACCAAGAGAAGCTTCAAGGACAGCATCAACCGTCGCAAGCTACACAGGAAGATGTTCACGCCAATGGAAGCACTGCGAAGGAGGAAGGAGAGGAAGATAGCTGGGACGAGGACGAAGAAGAACTAGGGGAAAGCGATGTAGAGGAAGAAGAAGAATATGAAAGGGAGGACATTGATGAACAACAGCTATGTATTACTGATACAACAAGCGACGAGGAGGTCGACCAGAGAGGGGAGATCAATGGAGGAAAGTTATATCTTTCTGATTCTGATTTGCCAACTTCGGAGGTTGATGAAGGAAAGCAATGTCTATCTGATCCTGATTCCCCACCCCCGGAAGCTATGGCGGAGCAACGAATGGAGGAAACAAGTACAGTCTCGCTGCAGGATGGAGTTCGGCGGTCCACGCGATTGGGAGGAAGTAGGCAAGCCCAAACATCTCAATCAGGCCGCCAACCATCACAGTCTTGGGAGCCACAGTCTGGTGCACAACCAACTGCAACGCTCCGGCAGCATGGAAGAGTAGAGGCTGCTACCGTGGACTTGCCAAGGCCCCCTGCTGAGCGGCGCTCATCACGTCGTGCCTGAAACTATGTCAGATATGATTTTGGGGGGATATATATTCCCAACGGTTATTTAGGGTGTGTACAGCGAGGTAGCCGATGCTGTAACTCGGATACATGTATTATAGCAGCCAGCACTTATTATGAACGATGAACATGAAAACGGGTCTGATATATGCGATTGGACAACTGGATGAGTGAAATATTCTGTCGCCAGTTGTGTGGTGCAATCCACCCTGGTTCATTGTATGTGATATGCCAATACACTAGGGATGCACATTACTGTGATCGTGCTTTGTCATCATTAGACTCACGACTTCATCACGTGACATGCTTTGCAAAACAATCCGATCGCTGAAGTATGTCGTCCTTTTGCTACCAAACATGACAGCAGAAGCGTTTGATGCTCGTAAAAAAGAAATCCTTGCATTTGCAGTGGACAAGTCTCCAAAGGGGAGCATAGACGAACCAGTCCGACCCCTGCTTGATGTTGTGAACAAATGGTAAGTCTAGACATTTGGCAGCTGGCGGTCTGCTTCAACCACAACTCATCTGGTAACACCACAAGCAAAGACTTGGTAACAACGTCCAGTTGTTCAGGAAGAGTTGCAATTTACGTCGACGCGGACCCATCGACCCTTGAAAAAGTCAAGAAAGGCGGCATATGGCTTTCTGTCTCTCACGACCCGTTGCCAATAGAAGACTCTACAAGACTTTGGTCCAGCCTTTTTCCTACCCATCCACATCCCACCTCAATTGAGTTTTGCCATGCAGCTCCATCGCTATCAGATCCCATTATATACTTCAAGTTCGAGCCCTTCATTCTGCATGTTTTGACCCGCTCGCCGGAAGCCGCGGCCGAGCTGCTTACTGTCGCCTTACAGGCGGGTTATGCCAACTCGGGGGTCCAGCGATCTATCGTACAGATTCGAGGGACATTGAAATTGGATGTGCCGATTGGGACATATCGTCGTGGACAGGTTGAGCTATGTGTTGGTAGAGAGTATGTAGAGTTTCTTTGTCGGTTAGCCAACGACAAGTTTATAGAAAATTTTGCCAAAATGGGAAGGTTTCAAGAGATGGTTATGAAAGAGTTGGTGGACGGGCCGGTGGTCACTAAAGAGTTTGTCGAGACGCGAGAACACCGAATGGAGCGCAAGAAACGAGAAGGACTATTGAAGGCTTCCAAAATGAAAGAGGAAAGAGAGAAGCTTAAACGCGAGCAGCGGGTTGAGGATGAAATCGATAGCACAGAAGTATTAGGAGATAATGCTGTGATAATATAGTTTCTTGTTTCGTTACGTTATTACATGATTTGATTCAAAACGATAACTCGGGAGAAATAGGCACATTCTCAAATCTAAATAACACCGTTAGGATATTGTCGATCCTCTTCCCCCATACTGACATCGATTCTACGTTACGCTGTCTTTTTTGCTGTCTTGCTAGCTTGTACTTTCTCTTCGAAACGTGCAGTAAGCCTCTTCACCAACTCATGCTCCGCGCCCAAAGTTTCCCGCACGGACTCTACCAATCCTACACTGATGAACATATCATCTCGCTCAAGGTTGTCTAGGACAAGGGCCGCCTCGGCCAGTTTGTTTTCCTTCACGCACCGCCGTACCAAGGCTGCATAAGAGTACTTATCGATGCCCTGTCCCTTCTCCCGAACCTCGTTGAACAATCGCTTTGCGTTCTCCACGTCACCATGTACAAGGTATGTCCCGATAACGTCGGCATAGTGTCCACCGTGGGTAGTCCATTTCTTTGAAGCCATCCACCTTAGGACCGTTTCCGCGGACACCGGATCGCGCAGACCTCTATATCCTCTCAACAAATAAGAGAGAACGTTCGCTGTCATGGGATATTCGGCAAGAGCCAGTGTCTTTTTAAACTCTTCTAAATCTTCCACTTTGACAGGTCCTGTCGCCTTGGCCAGGTTGATCATGACTTGTACACTTGCCACCTTCTTCCTTGTGGCATAAGCCCGGCGAAAAGACTTCCATGCTGTGATTGTATCGCCCTCATGGGCGGCAAGGGCAACCTTCAGATCATCATGTCGGTAGTCAGGAACATAGTTGTGCTGTTCAACTTCCTTGAAAAGCTCGCGAGACTTGTCCAACTGATTCGCAGCAAGATATGCATATATTGCGACATTATACGCGGACTGCAATGGCCGTGAGGAAATTTTGCGCATGATCGCAAACCATTTTTCCATTTCTTCGATATTGCCGACAGATGCGTAGTAGTCTAGAACATGGTAGTGCGACAAGCTGTCGGGGGCAGGTCCTGAACTCTTCATGTCCTCAAACAATTGCAACATTGGTTGCTCATATCTCCCTCGCGAGTATCCCATCAACAACGAGTTTGCCAATACCCTGTCACGCTCAGCGTCAGAGGTTTTGAGGAATTCGTAGATTCGCTGCGCTTGGTCAAAATTCCCAGTACGCGCCGCTGCAAGCATGATCCACTGTTGAACACCCTTCTCAAGCACAGGAAAACCGGCCTCTTTCATATATGCCTGAACTTTTTCCAAATTAGCCAGATCTCCGGCGCGTCCATAAAGTTCAACAAAGAGTTTGCACAATGTCGGGTCCGGCTTTATTTTCGAGTTGGCCATGGCGGTCCAGATCTGGTTTAGAATACGTACGCGAGCAGCATCGTTGCGTTCAAAGAAAACGCGGTTCTCTTTGACCAATAGGACAACTTTGTAAAAGTCGCGGGAGCTCAAGCGTTCTAGATCTCTTGTTCGATACAAGACACGATACCATCTCCAGATTTCGGTATACCGGTTAAGGTCCAATGCTCTTTTGAATTCTTTGAAGGCATTAGGGTCCTTTACGAGAGTATTGACATCCCTCACCCGCCTAGCAGCCGGTTCGGTGGACGCAGTCCTGAAGCTCAAGAGTATGGGAGGAGCCACAAGCCGAGTAGGTTGCTTCAAGGCAAGTAAGGTGTGACCTGCACGAGGTACGCAAGCCCGAAGAGCCGTTCGTAGGTGCATGCTTCTGGCAGGACGTGGCGATCGCTTCAATTCCTCACCAAAGTGTTTTGCAACTGACGGGTCGTCCCATCTTGAGCGTAGCTAGGCAACAAGGACACGAGCACGTGACTGAGCGCGTTCATGACGGGGGGACATTTGCAAGGTTCGATCTGGACTTTCATCCTCAGCTCTCCATTTCATCCCCGTCTTGCCACTTAACGAACTGGTCATCCCTCCCACCCCATCTAGTTTTTAACGCTGTTTGACCAATTGCCAAGATATTCTGTTGAGGCATGTCGTATGCTTCCTACGGCTATGCCGACTATGGCGAGCGGCAGGGCCCTGGGGGAATGGTCGGCCACAGGCCACCTAGTCACGACCCAGGTCAAGTTGGGCTCTATCCCCCGCAAGGAGAGAAGCAGCAGCAACAGAAGACAACGTCCATGAAGAAACACGAGCGACTTCAACAAGCTGCTGGTGTCCTTGAGGAGCAAATGCAACGTGATCGTTATCCGGACTTGTACGAGTTACTAGATCGCCGACGGGATGACTTATCAAAAGACGCCGAAAAGAAGGATACTGGGTCATTAAAGTTTCTGCGTGGTGCCAATTTTGTGCCCCTGCCCAATCACATTCTCGCTCATTACGATACTGTCCTTTGCAAGACGTTTATGGGGTTCTTTCCCGAGATCAACCGTGTTTGGGTTACAATGGACACCCGACTGTACCTTTGGAACTACAATGATTCAGGACCGGAGGCTATCAATGTCTTTGGTGAACAGGTTCAGGTGATCTCGAGTGTGGGAATAGTCAAGGCTTTACCGGGTATGTGACTGGATGTCGATATCAGAGTTTCTTAACAGTTATTGAATGCAGTTCATCGGTAGGCATCTTCTTGGAACAGATAGAGTACATACTCGTCGTCACTACTCGCGTTCAAATCTTCCTGCTCGGTCTCGCATTTGCAAGAAAGGGCGATCCGTCCAGTCCAATGACGATATATAACACGGATCTCACTTTGAGTGCTGATGGGCTGACAATGACAGACATCGTAGGCACAGATCAGGGACGCATCTTTATGAGGGGAGGCGATGGACATCTATATGAGTTACAATACCAGGTAATACATTGTCGCAATTGAATGAGCACGCGGGACGATGACCCTAACCCACGGATGGCGATCTCGGCGGGCAGGCAAAAGAGGGTTGGTTTACACCAAAAATGCGCATGGTGAATCATACGGCGACGGCTCTGTCACTGTTCGCACCCACATTTTTGAACTTTGCGAATGAAGGGGATGTGGAACGCGTTGCTCTTGATCGATCGCGCCGGATCTTGTATACAATTTCAAAGAGGAATGATATCGAGGTGCGTCAGAGATGGAGATCCAGAGCAACTTATTGGGGCACACTCCTAAGCGCTATTGTACATGTAGATGATATACCTCGGTCGTGATGGGAAAGGATTCCATCGAGTCAAGGTACTTCGGGATGTGGTCGCTAGTGCCCTCGGTGCTGCTGCCTCGGAAGATGGTGTCATCCTTCAAGGACTCTACCCTGTAACATTGGCAGAGTCGCGACGGATTCAATTGGTCGCCATAACGTCCTCTGGTGCGTCGAGTGCGGAACTTACTCCCAAACTTTTTGCACCGCGCAATAACCGCTTTGTTTATTTCGGAACCCTGCAGGCGACCGTCTGTATTTTTCCGTATATGGACGACAATCTACTGGCGATATTACCGGATCCTCTGAGGGAGAGAAAGAACCATTTACTTTGGAATTGGTGCACATTCTTGAAACCAACAAAAAATTCATGATGTCGGAGAATGCCATTCACGAGGGGCTGTATACCAATGGGCTTCTCATCATGGCTGATGCTGTTAGTCAGGATATGGATCGTATATATGGTATTGAACCGCATGCGGGGGCCATTGCTCAGGTATTTTTTGGTTGGACTATGGCACTCGATGCAAGAACCTAACATATTGGGGGTTTGACAGACACCGTCAAAGTTGTGGATAGATAGTATATCATATGAAGATCAGCAAGGAAAGGTGTGGCAGATTACTGAAATTCCAAAACCGGCGGCAAGACCCGTGTCCAGGATTACTAAAAAAGACGACACGGGCACGGTTCTGAATGAACTTGCCTCTCAACTTGAGTCTCCCGCGCGATCTTTTCGGTTACTTACCAATGAAGGTACGGTTACTTTCACCGTGTGTTCTCCGGGGATCTACATTAACGATCATTGCAGGTATCGGACACATGACAAAACTACGACCGATTGATCAATTGTGTGAATTGATCTACCGGGCTGGTGGAGATGGTACAGCGGATTACCAGCAGTTCTTTAATATTTATAGTCCCGCAGAGGCGTGTGCCATGTGTCTTGCGATCGCTTGTGGACATCCGTAAGTACCTCTTGCCGTAAGTTTAGCACGATCCAGCATGCTGACGACCGAGTTTCCACAGATCTGCTGATCAGGCTATTCGAGGTAAGCTGCAGAATTGGACTTGTGGGACCATTTTGAGCTAGTTTTTGAACTTTCTATGCAGATTATGCCCCTAATGGACAGCATCAAGTTGTTGTCATTGCGAGTCGTCTTTTTGACGAGTTTGGAGGACAGCCTTTTATAAATCGTCCTGACTCACTAACAAGTATGTTGCTGTGTCCCTAGGGTATGGGTAGCTAACTACTGTTGGACTAAAAGGATATTTGTACAGGCAACAGCATGGACACAAACGGTGCACTAGGACACGCGGTTCCCGCTCCGGAAATAAAGTACAGTGGACGACACAATGGACTGGCACTCTATCTTTCCAGACTATTGAAACCCATCTGGGCACAAAGAGTTGTCGTTGAAGTGTACGTTTCCATCAATGTTTTTTAATGGCACGGTATTGGGATACTGAACTTGCTGAATAGGTCACGCAACGTGGTGTCGAATGTGGATTCGCATGCTCTCGTTTCTTTGCAAATGAATTTGATGAGTTTGAATGATTTCCTTGGACAGTAGGTTAAAGAGACTTTATTTTTGTTTTACTTGGCGTTCACTGATATGACTCTTGTGGCTAGACGTAGTAATCTTACTGCACCACCTATTCCTGAGAATCGTCCAGAAGCTGTTGATAGCGAGGCATGGAAGGTTGGTGGCACCCCATGGTAATGCGCTGTCGACGTTTTGCTAAATATGAACACAGACGGAACAAGAGTCACTGCATAACCTTTACGAACTCTTGCAAATCACACGGGAAACAATTGCCTTGCTTTTGATTGTTTTTGAGCAGAATCTGACGCTTATCAAAGAGTATGTGTATTCGATTTCGTTAATGGTTATGGCATTTAATTCATATTTTGTTTTAGTATGCCTGTTCAGCAACGACAAGCTCTTGAAAACATGACTTACCAGGGACTCATTACGACATCTAGCGGTCTGGAGGTTACTCGAGCCCTCATGGCCGCGCACATTGATAAGCATATTAGTGATGAAAAGGATGTGAGTTTTTCTCTATTGTGTGCGCGCAGACTTGTCGTTTTTTCTAACAACGGTTCAGGTCCAAACCATCACAGACGAGCTCCAAGCAGCCTGTCCATCGATTTGCTTCCAAAATGATGTGATATTGTATAAAGGCATAGAGTGTATTCAGATGGCGAAGACGAGGCCGAACCGCGAGCAGCAGGGACGAAAGTTGCGGGAAGCATTAGAGTATGTCTTTTGCGCGCCGTATGTGTGGAATTTTGGTTGATTTTTTTGTGCAGGTTGTTTAAACAGATTCTTAAAGACGTGCCGTTTCGCAAACTGCAGGAGATTACTGAGCAGTTTGAGGGACTGTTTTATTATGAGGGGGTTGTGGAGATTGTGTTGCGGTGGGCTGCGGCGCAGGATGCTGTAGAGTATGGCGATCGGGGGGGTATGGACGAGGATGAGTTGGTTGTACGGGGTTTGGTATGTGTGTGGTTTTTCGTGCAACTTATGAGGTGGTTGTTGATTGCGATGCTTTAGGAAAGTGGAACGGTTGCGCGACGAGGGGCGTATGAGATTATTTTGAATGCGATATCCAAGTTGGATGGCATGTTGCAGCAGCCGGTTGGATATGGAGGACCGCATCCTGGTCAGTAGCGTGGGTTGTCAGTTTTTTGAAAACGTTTTGCCCTTTGATCCTGACGTGTTGGTGGGTTTGGCAGATCATATTTTACATGTCATTAATGGCATGATTGGTCAGGCGCTTGCGTATGATGATCAATTATTCCATGAGACGCTTTACGAGTGGTTTATCAGTCAGAACCGACAGGAGCAGTTGTTGCAGGTTGGGTCTGTTTTACTTTTCTGCCTGGAGAACATGAATACTAATGTGTCTTAAATTTGCAAGATTCGGACGAGATACCTTGAAGAATTTCTGACGCGCGGGGCAAACACGAATTTAGCTAAAGCGACCCTCTTGGCCAAGTATTACGTCAAGCATGAGCGATTTTACGAGGCTGCCAAGACGTATCGGGGGTTAGCTGAAGCTCCAGGGTGCGTACATGACGACATTCGCATGCCATGTACGATATTTGACTAATAATGCTACAGATTACATCTGGATGCTCGTATGCAATTCCTCTCTCTAGCCCTCGTCCAAAGCAAACTGTGCTTCCAAGGCGAGTACAGAGACCACATGGATAAAGGCGAGGTGGAAGATATACAGGACCTGAATGCGGTCGCCAATGTCCAGAAAGAGATTTTGGATACCTTGTCGAGAGACTCTATGGGACTTTCGCCTGAGTTGATGCGGGAGTTGAATGAGCGGTTGTTGACTGTTTCAGAAGTAGGTTGACTGTGAGTTTGTATTTTTCTTGTTTGAGAATCTTGTATTCATTGTACCCGCGCGCCCTTGCAACGTAGCTTTTCAACAAGTACGTCCGACCGTGCAAATTGTACGAAATCCAACTGTATATTCTCCATGTGTCTGATGTGGATGCAAATGCACGGGGGTATGCCCAAACCGCTTGGAACGAGATTATCAAAAAGAGTAAGACATTATGTTTGTCAATGGTTTTAGAAAGATTTACTAATGTTGAGTAACAGCAAAACAAGACGCAATGGCATCGAATCGAAATGTGTTTGCAGCGTTGGAAGAAAAAGTTTGGGGGATTGGGTCGAGGTTCTTTCCTGATGAAAACGTCTTTCCTCTACGTGAGTTGCAAAAAATCATACTATGTGATGCAGCATCAATGGGATCGATGTTGATCTATGTTACAGAATTCCTTATTCACCGATTGGAAGAAGAGAGTTTTACCGCCTCTGAACAAGGACGCGGCCCAGAACGCGGCTGGGTGATTCGCCTCTTTTCATCCATCAAAGTCTCGTATGCCGAACTGTTTCAGCATTTCAACGACATGTACGAAACGCAGCTCGTACCCTGGACGTCCACAGCTGCGCGGATATATCTTTTAGAAGATATAGCGTACCTTGTTAATGAGTGGATGCGGTGGAGGGGGCCCGAGGGGGTGCCAAGACGGGTGTTGGATGACGCGATTCAAAAGTATGTGATGGCTGTGCATGATGTGGGGGAGGCGCAGGAGGTTGTGGGGAGATTGCAGGTTTTGGCTGTTAGGATACGGCAGTGATGTGCGGCATGTAAAGATGCGTTTGTGCTATCTGAATAGGAAACACTGGACTGTGTTGTGTGTGTGCATATAATACTCAAGACCCAATGGTATGCATAAAAACAAGTATATTTTAAACAGGGACACCCAAGGACGTTAATAGGCCCGTTCTCGCCCGTCTGGGAGTCACACTTGATAGTTCCTCCCCTCCAAGATTCTCCTTGTCTTCCAGCACCTCTTGTCCCTTCTGCCCAACAATCTCTTGAGCTCTCGTCAATTTATCACATGTGCCTTGCAGAGTCGCGTTTAATGCCGCTGGGCGCGTCACGACCGTTTTATACACGTCCGATAGTCGCGAATAGTCGAGATTCCCACTCGTCTCCTCAACACTGCTCTTATCCACATCCCCAAGGCTCACACTCTGGGCATTCGAGCACTCGGTTGCTAATGCGCATTCGCGCTCAACAAGGTCGCGCACGGCCATGGGCACACTGGTACGCATGTGCGCCATGGCAACTTGCAATCCCGTCACTTGCGCATGGATATTTGCAAGCTTTTGAGCCAATTCCTCAGACGTGGGTTCATACTCGACAATTTCCTTGAACGCCTCGTCATACTCTATCCCGTTGATGAGGATATTGGGTTTTGCAATAGTGAATATGGATGATATCCAGGATTGGATGCGCTCGGTGAGGGTGTCACGGTCTTGTTGTGAGCGAGAAGTGAGGAGGGGTGAGGAGAGGGCGTGGGAGGTGAGGATGGATTGGAGGTAGAGAATATCGTGTTTGGACTCTGTTTGGATCTTTGGGTGGGTCACATTGGTATTTGACGACAAGGACGACGACGCCGACGACGACGACGACATGATTGCATTGACAACGAGGAAACAAGTTCTCTGTAGTCGGACACTGTTCGGACACGACGCGCGCGTCACATGTGAGCACATGAGCACACATGACTGTATCACGTGGGAAACACATGAGCTTGATGCTTGTCGCGAGGGACATGCCGATCTGTTCCGTCAGAATCCGTCATCTACCCGGGACGATCCGATAGTGTAATCAGCCGGAATGGCAGGCGCGGCTGTATCACTCGGAACCGGAGAATGTATTCGTGGGGTCAATATCGGTGTGTCACCGAATGCGCGGACCTTTTCATGTGAAAGAATGGATCCGTGGGTGAGAATTTGAGAATGCAACATAAGCAAAAGCCCAGGTGCTGCCCATTTCGCATAAAATTTGCATTTTAAAATGAACGTGACACATATGTGACACGAATGCATATGAAAATAAATGAATTTAATGGAAATGCACGTGGAAGGAGAAATGACACGTGGCAAGGAGATAAAAAGCAATATAATGTTTCTATGGCAACATGTAAGATGAAGACAAGAGTGTGAAGAATGAACAAGAGCCAAAGGCCCAGTTGAAAGGAGAAGAAAGGAGAGGAGTTGTGAACAAGGGCTTTGAAGATGGCGGGGATAGAAAGGAGACCATCATCCAATGATAACCCAAAATGAGGCAACATGCAACATGCAACATGCAACATGCAACTGTACACACACTCGAGCGAATAGATGATGGAGGATATGCATGCAATTGGAACGCTGATATCAAACGGAGAGCAATCTCCAGCTAGGAATCGCCCTTGGTTTCCAAATGGCACGTTTTTGCTTCTTCTTTCTAAAGACAACTTGATTATGAAAATGCTCCAAGCTGCCGCGCCCTTTTTCAAAAAGACAATTTCTTTTTTTTTTTTTTCTTGTTCTTGGCTGTGACTTTTTCCGTTTGCGTGTGTGCATCTGCTCTCGTTGACATGAACTCTGCGTGTGTTGCGTTGGTTGCGTTTTTCTTGGCTTTCCAAAACTTGTCGGCAGTTTGTTATCATCATTTCAAGAGAATTTCTTCTTTGATTCGTTGCGTGATCGCTCTCTTTGTGATTTTCTCCGCTTCTTCTTCTTGTTCCGAATGACTGACCCTTTCCATGGATTCATCCCACTTTTTCATACTTATCATCATCACTTACCTCCTTCTTCTCCTCCTGCTTTCCAAGTTGACTCCTTTCTGGCCCGTGCTAATCTTATCCTTGGTCTTTAATCATAACCTGACTACTCGATTTGACAGTCGATTACAGGAAATCCTTTATAAAGAGGACTTTATTCACACATCCTGCTCTATATCCCACTTTTGCCTCCTAGTTTCACAGCAATGGACATTTGCACTCAACGCTCATCACCCCGCGTTCGTCCCCGGAGGACCTCCAACCTTCAAGAACGCGGAGCTATGCACACCAGTAGAAGGACCGTTGCAAACAAGAGCCCGTCTCTTGCAAATAATAAAGTCCTTGCACGCACCAGCACAAGTAACTCCTTGTCCTCAACTTCATCAATCTCTTCGAGTGGATCGACGGCATCGACAGAAGAGGTCTTGGCAGACTTTGCAGTTCGCTCCCGCTCCTCCCGTCAAGCCCTCTACATTGTCCGTCGCCTTCAGGCTCTCAAGCGCGCTGCGGACGCTGCAAATCCGTTGGATCACGCTCCCGCTTTTGCCTATGCTAAATACATTCTCGACCACGCAACTCGTCTCGAATTTGATCAGTACGCCTACGTCCAAGATGCACTCGCCATCATAAAGGACCTTGCGTCCGGTCCCTCGGCCTATCCTCCTGCTCAACTCGTTCGCGCCAACATTCTCTTGTCGGGCCCACCTTGTCAAGACCCGTCCAAACCCATCCTCCAGCAGCGCGACAATGAAGGTGCCTTTCGTCTCTACATGTCGGCTGCCAAAGCAGACATCCCGGACGCTGCTTACCGCGCCGCAATGATGATTCAAAACCGTCGCGTGCCATGGGGAGGCGACATGACAGAGAGCATTCGTCTCTTGAACATGGCAGCTAAGCACAACCATCCAGGTGCACTCTATGCTCTCGCAAAACGCCTTCTCGGCTCTGGTTCCCGCAAAGACCTCGTCAAGGGCATTGAATACCTCCGCCTCTCTGCCGCAACGGCAACAAAAGTCCATCCGGAAGCCCTGCACGATCTGGCTCTCATATACCGCGACGGTCTCTCGACCCTCGTCGCTCAAGACCCAACCTCCGCCCTCAACCTCCTCCTGGACGCCGCTGACCTCAAACACGCACCCTCCCAGCACCTCTTGGCAACAGCCTACCTCTCCCCAACGCCTTCACTCGGCATTACGACTCCCAACCCGGCTCTCGCCGTCCACTATTGCTCATTAGCCGCAAAAGCCTCCTTTCCACCCGCCATGCTCTCCCTCTCGAAAATGTACCTGACAGGCATGTCCACGCCTACGACTGTCATCTTGTCACCTGACCCCGCCGAAGCCTACCTACTGGCCCGCAAAGCTGCCGAAAAGGGCCTGGCAAGCGCCCAATGTTTAGTCGGCAGGTTTGTAGAAGAGGGGCAATGTGTCAAATGTATGGATCCGACAAAGGAGGCCACATTGTGGTACAAGAGAGCTGCAGATCAAGGCAATCGGGAGGCAAGAATGAGGTTGTCGAGATTGGAAGGTCGCCCTTAATGGATGATTTGATTATATTCCTCATTTGTATTTCCTTTTGCTTGTATGATGATACTACATCTATGTATATTATTTTGGAGTTTTTCAGCTATTAGCTTTAATATGTATATGAACGATATTTCTCGTATTGGAAAAAGATCCATCTCGACTTGGTTATCCTTTGTCGTTCGTTCGTTCGTTCGTCGTCGTCGCGAAAACGCGAAACGATCACCAAGCTAAGCCACGGCCTGTCAAATGGCGCGATTTTAGCACGTGCATCTCCCACTTATGTTATCAAGATTTTAAGGTTTAAAAAAAGCGAACGGGATGGGGATGCACTCCTCGCCAGACAAGGATCGCCCGTCATGCACGCACACAGGCACGCCGAGGAACCCACCGTCATTGTCCACCCCACCGAAAGCACCATAGACGTGTCCGCCCAATCCAGTTCCGAAAAGCTCTACACAACCACCGAGCAAGATCCCCCAACACCCCGCCCTTCAAACCGTCTATATGAATCCGCCCGCTCCTTCCTTCCTCTCTCGGTCATTGCATTCGGCGGTCCCCCAGCCCACATTGCCCTCCTCCACAACACATTTGTCGTACGCAAGAAATGGTTGGACGATACGCTTTTTGGAGAGTATTTTGCAGTGAGTCAGGCGTTACCTGGACCCGGGAGTACGGAAATGTTGTTTTCGATTGCGATTCATCGGGGTGGGATATGGGCTGGGCTTGTTGGATTTGTTTGTTGGAGGTGCGTTTTTTTTATTTGGTTTGTCAGAGTCGTTTTTGTTTATAGTTTATTAGTATACCAGGGTTGATCATCATGACCGCACTCGGTCTCGGCGTCTCTCACCTCCCCTCCCCACTCCCCGACTGGCTAATCCACCTCCAAAACGGTATCAGCGCTGCAGTGGTAGGTCTCGTCGCTCAAGCCGGCACATCCCTCGCACGCAAAATTGTCGTCAATAAGGATACATTGGCTGTATGTACGCTGGCGGCGTGTGCGGCTGTCCTGTGGTCGGCATCGTGGTTGGAACCTGTTGTGATTGCCGTTGGAGGGATCCTGACATTTGTACTTGTCAAATGCCATGCAAGATGGGACGCGAGACGGGCAAAACGGGATCGTACACAAGAACCTACACCGCTCGAAGCGGCACATGTCGAGGTGGAAGTACGAGAGGAATATCCAGCACATAATCCTATATCCTGGAAAACCGGTGTAGCGATCATGATCGTCTGGCTCATCCTCCTAATCGTTTGCATGGTCCTCAAACCCCACGTGGCATCCATCCGCCCCCTGGCCGTCCTCACCCAATTCTTTGTAGCAGGCTGCGTTATATTCGGTGGAGGCCCTGTCGTTATTCCCCTATTGTATTCCTACGTGGTCGTACCAGGCTGGCTATCCGAACGCGATTTTTTGTTGGGTGTAGCCCTCATCCAGGCCCTTCCTGGTCCAAACTTTAATTTTGCGGCTTATTGTGGTGCGTTGGCTCTTGCGCCCTATGGTACCGCCGCGGGAATTGGTGGAGCATTGTTGGGGTATATTGGCATTTTTACTCCTGGGTTGGCGCTCAATGCTGCTGCAATGCCGCTTTGGGCTCGGGTACGAAAGAGTAAGGTCCTTGTGCATGTGTTGCCGGGTATGAATGCCGCGGCGGTGGGACTCGTTTATGCGGCTGCGTACCTGTTGTGGCAAAAGGGGGTCGTGAGAGGAGCTGTCGTGAGACCTTTGGGGGATTTTCCGTTTTATGCTGTGGTAGCCGGTGTGGCTTATGTGCTTGTTGATGCTGGAATGAGAACAGTGATCGTCATGGTTCTGGGATGTCTGGCGGGGTTGTTGTCGTGGGGATTGGGTATATGAGAGGTTGCCTCTTTTATGGATCTGCTGTGGACACTGGTACCCATGCAAAGACACAATGCCAACAAGTTTGTGAATAATAACTCTATAGAGATTTACTTGAACAAAAAAATATATACACAAAAGAAACACTGTCTCCCCCTCATCCCCTACATGGGATCATCAATCAACAGGGTGTGTACCTCATTACTAAAGCACACCCGTTTCTTGACCGTGGTGACAGCTTCCCCTGGGACACGTCTCACCAGTGACCCCCGCCTCGGACTCTTGACCCCCGCACCCTCCCGCTCCTCATCCTCAAATCTAAACTCAATCTCTGGGTATACCTCTTCCTCCTCATCCTCCCCATCTTCCTCCATACAGTCCGCCAATATGACTCCGACTTCTTCATCCCCTTGACACAACCTCTCCACCGACAGAGCCGGATCCGCCTCAACAGCCTCATCCTCCTCCTCATCCTCTTCCCGCTCCTTGGTTTGTAGCCACTCGACAAACTGGGCACAAGACGCCCGTATCATGTTGTGGGTTGGTGACGAACTGGGGAGGCGGTACCATTCTACAACGGCGGTGGGTTCCACTAATTCGTATTTGTAAATGACGCGGAGGAGGCGGGGGAATAGGGCGGGTTTGGGGGGTGGGGTGCAAAAGGTCTAGTTGAAAGTATGTCAAAAAAAGTCGGTAATGTATACACAAAGAAAAAAAAAACGTCTTACCTCGACGCCCTCGAGAAATGCCACTTGATCGGCATCACTGTCAATATAGTAGCACAGCAGCTTTTGGTACTTGCCAAAAGCCTACCATACACACCCGTCAGTACGGCAATCAACAGATCAGTCACTGGTCATAACATACCGCATCCACTCGACTCCAATCCTCATACAACCCCAACTCCTCCATGTGAGCCAGCACGATGCCGATAATGAGTGAGAGGGATTCACGGGAGGATACATCGCGCGTGCATTTCATGGCGGCATCTTCGAGTTGGAGGACCATGGCTGAGGCGGTTGCGTCTGAGACTAAAAGTTGAGTAAGCCGGCTAGTAGCCGTTGTTTTAAAATCTACAAGCAGGGTGTAAATAGCGTATTCTCGCAAATGCACGCGAAACCATTTAAAACCTACCCGCGAGTTCTTCTAATGACTCTGTGTGTCCATCATCGTCATCCTCTTCGCTCATACTAGTTTCCTGTAACGCTTCCTCCAATTTCAAGTGAATAACTTCATCCATCTCCGCCAACGCCGCCCGCTTCTCAACCACCGCATCCAATTCAGCCTCAATGTTTTCGTACACCCGGTTTTGAACGACCGTATCCACTTGCACATACAAATCGAGAAACTCGGGGGTAGACTGTCCCCTCAATCGAGCAATCTCTTGTTGGAGGTTGACATTATCCGTTTCCATTCGGTCGAGTTCGGCTGCGTATTCGCGTGTAATGACTTGGACATAGTCAGCGTGACATTGGGCTGCGAGGACGCGGGTTCTGTGCTCGTTTTTGAGGTCGTCGCGGAGGAGAGTCCAGGCTTCGTGTGCGGCTCTTTGGCGGCGTCTAGAGAGGTTGAGACGGAGGTTGAGTTGGCGAATGGTGCGGCGAAGTCGGGTATTTTCTATAAAGAAAAAAATGTTTAAACGATAATGTTTTTTGGGAGGCCCAACGGATCTGACTTGTTGTCTCACCTGCACGAAGTCTATGCCGATCCTTGATCAGCCGGGCCCAGGTAATACTCTCAAAGTACTTGTTCCTGACAAATAAATAAGGTCTCCACACAAAGAAATGGACGATCCCCGTCGCGGTCTGTTGCAACTCTGTCCGTACACCGATCGCTGCATTCTTGACCCGCTGTATCCACGTCTCCACAGGACTCGACACCGGTTCAACAACAACAGGTGTATCCACTTGCTGCCCATCTCCCTCTTGCTCTGCCTCCTCTTGAACAACAGCGCTCACTTCCTCCAACAGTGGCATAAAAGGCCCGAAAATCTCATTAACCTTATCCTCCGCCAAAAAAAACCTTGCGGCCTTTTCAACAGCGACAAACCCCATCCCAACACAGACACACGGTAACACTTCCACAAACTGCATTGTCGTCACTTTCATGCTCGTCAAGTAATCTCGTTCATGTGATGTGGCAGTCGGACGGTGGGATGGGGACGAAAAGAGGTGCCTTTTTATTATCCCAGACATTTATCAGCATACCCATGTATCGCATACGTCGGAATGACGATGTAGAGTGTGTCGCGGTAGTGTCGCGGATCGCTTCGTCGTTGCTATTTTTATAAAAGATGTAAAAAGCTCGTTCTTCTCTTGAGGGTCTGTCCTCAACGAAAGGAAGGAATCTCCCCCACAACACGTGACTCTCATCGTTTGGGCTTTTGGAAGCGACTTTCTTGTTTCCGAGATTATCTTTTAACATCTCACATTTTGTTTTTTATCATGCCGGTAAGCGTTTTGTATGAGTTCTTCGCAGTTGGTAGCATCCGTTTTATTCATAACAATGTGTCATTACTAGAAATTCAAGATTTTCATAAAAGCCGACCTAGAAAACGTCACCCATCTCCGTCCCCAAGATATCAACGAGTACGACTGGAAATTCAAGGTAAATCCCCCTCTCCCCCCACTGTTTATTCCCTTTACTACACAAACACGATCCTCACTGCCCCCAACTAGTTTCGTTGCACGAAATGCCAAGAAGAACATGCCGGATGGGTCACCGTCAACGCGTCGGTACGTCTCCTCTCATCCCCACACACTCAACATAAAACTCACACTCGAATAGGAAGAGGTTGAACAATCAAATACAAGAGGTGTCGCCAACCTTGTTATGAGATGCAAGTCGTGTAAAAATGAAGGGACTGCAAGTGTGTATTTTTCTTGTTGGTTTTGAGCCGTACGCTTGTGGGATGTTGTTGACCAAGATTGGTACAGATGTGTTGGTAGATACACTTGAACCCTACACGTTGGAATCAAGTGGGCGGTTTGCGCCGTTGGTGCAGATCGAGTGTCGGGGGTTGGAGCCGTTTGAATGGGCACCGGCGGTAGGTTGCATAGCTTTTCGTTGATGACACTGGTGTGTTTTGACAATGCATGAACATTTTCTATTAGGACGGGTGGCAAGCTGAGGGCGCCGAGTCAGAGACACCTTTTACAGATATCCCATTGGGTGAAGGAGAAGAATGGGCAGAGTACGATGAAAAGGCATCTGAGCCTGTGGGTGTCACGGAATTGGTGGGCAAGGTGGAAAAGGCGTGAGGAAAAACGGCCTCTGGGTTGACACATGAAACTGTACATTATCAAGAAAGGACATTATAAACCATCACCGTGCAAAAACATCACACAATGCCATGAAGGTATAATATACATTGATTCAGAATGCGGAGAAATATCGACAGTTTTCCACATGCTGTCATACAAAAATAAACGCATTTTCCAGGACAAAAAAAATAATCCCAAACATGCGCCCGCAACCCCATCAATTCCCCTATTCATCATCTGCCTCTTCCGGAGCAGGCACTGCTCCCTCAGCATCACTCTCCTCCTCATCACCAGAAACCTCTGCATTTTCCCGCTCCACTCGTGCCATAAGCTGTGCAAGCTCAAGATCATCCGTCGCACTAACGACTCTCGGTTTCATCTTCACTGTCAGATGCCCAGACTGCTTTTTTATCGTTTCTTCGATCGTGGCAATGGCTTTTTCCATGATTTCGATACCCCCGCTCTTCTCAAGTGAGTTTGTCATCACAACGTACATTGGTGGCGCGACCAGTTTGACCTACACCAGAAAATCGCATTGGTGAGCATGGCTTCAGCGACACAACACCGAGACAGAGCAAAACAACGCACCTTGATTGGTACATCTTCTGTGGAACATGCCTCACCGGCTTGCAAGGCGGTTTTGATAGCATCTATTCCCTCGTATCCAAAGCATGTAACTTCAATATCTGCGACAGGGAGACTTGTTCAACGACATTGTTTTAACAAAGGAAATGAATTCCGCAATGCTTACCAGCTCGGATCTTGACTGGTTGTGGTGTCAATCGTCGCCGAATGTTGCTATGAAGCTCCTTCTTTACATCTTCTGGCATTTCCAACCCCTCAAAGACCGTTTCTGGTTCACTGAAAGCAAGCATGCCATAAACATCCATTCGACCTCAACACCCAACAAGCCTTGAACTTACGCGATTGCCAACTTGAAAGCCTCGTATGCGTGGCCATACTTTCTATAGAGTGGCCACCCAAACTTCTCGTAGAGCTCCTCCAAACTCCAGTTCAACTTTTCCGCAACGTGCCGCATAATACTATGTACCGCCTTGGATTTGTTAAACTTTTCCTCACACTTGGCGACATCTTCAGCCGACACACGACGCTTGGACAAGTCGATATATCCCTTCTCCTTGTCCACCCTGAGCACCACCACCACCTCGTTCCTCCCCACCCGAATAAGCTTCTGAATAGACCGAATACGTCTCCTAGACAACTCGCTCAACAAGATCATTCCCTCAATGTTGTTGTATTCGAGAAGATGTACATAAGCTCCCATTTCAGCGATTTGTCGTACATTAACCATGACGAGTTGGTCCACTTCGGGAAACTTTTGTTCGTACATGCGGCACTGAAGACGGGCTTGTCGTTCGTCAATGGCTGCAGCAGCAGCTGGGGTGAATGTGGCACGGTAGACATCTCCGGTTTCTTCAAGTTCCTCAACAGGGTCATTGCCGAGGTTTGGAGCAGAGAGGGTTTCTGGGCCAGATTCGTCGCCAGACTCTTGAACTGACTTTCCGCTCGACATTATAGTTTAGAGAAGATCTATTAAAAACAGTAAACGGTATTCCGGAAGAAATGGAAAACTGGCCAGTAAGGAGATGGGCGGAAAGACCGTTCACAAGTTCCGTTTTCTATTTCTTTACAATGACACTTGCAGGCAAGTTGCGCATTTCCCAACAGCGTTTTTCTGCGGTGTTGGCATAGCAACAAGTAAATGACGCACGTGATGTCACGTTCCCATCCGCTCCGTTTTGCCCCAAAGACTGGCCTTCAGCTGGGTCTTCCGTTGCATTTGGCTTTTCGTCGTCGTCATCCCATCCCGCAACCGGCACCGCATCCACTCGACATGTCGTCCTCAGAGTACGTTTTCCTGGGTATTGAAAACCCCTTGCTCGACATTTCGGCCCGCGTCGACCCGTCGCTGTTGACAAAGTACAACCTCAAGGCCAACGACGCCATCTTGGCCGCAGACGAGCACAAACCTCTTTACAAGGAACTCGTAGACACCTACCAGGTCGAATACGTTGCTGGTGGTGCGGCTCAGAACGCGTTGCGTGGTGCACAATGGTTGCTTCCCCCCAAGCAAACGGTATATATTGGATGTGTTGGCCGTGATGCCAATGCCAAGATCCTCCGTGACGCTGCCGCCAAGGATGGATTGAGAACCGAGTATCTCGAGGACCCCGACACCCCCACTGGTCTCTGCGCAGTGCTGATCACCGGTACCCACCGTAGCTTGTGCACTGACTTGTTGGCAGCCAACAACTACAAGGTTGAACACCTCCAAAAGCCAGAGATTTGGAGTCTGGTCGAGAATGCAAAGTTCTTTTACACTGGAGGTTTCTTCTTGACTGTGTCTCCTCCGGCAGCTCTTCTCATTGGTGAGCATGCCGCCAAGAACAACAAGGTGTTCACCATGAACCTGTCCGCTCCCTTCATTTCCCAATTCTTCACTAAGCCATTGGACGAGCTCCTTCCTTACGTTGACATACTTTTTGGTAAAGTCGCAGCAGAAGGACACTTTGGCATTGACTGTGCAAATAACTAACTCGACGAATCATATTAGGCAATGAATCCGAAGCGGAGGCATACGCCGAAGCTCACAACTGGGGAACTAAAGACGTGAAGGAAATTGCCCTCAAGATTGCTGCCCTCCCCAAAGTCAACTCATCCCGTTCCCGTACAGTCGTCTTCACCCAAGGAGCCGAGCAAACCATTCTGGTCAGCGAAGGAACCGTAAAAGAGTACCCCATCATCAAGATTCAACCCGAGGCTATCGTGGATACCAATGGTGCTGGTGACGCGTTTGTCGGTGGATTCATGTCCCAGTTCGTCCAGGGCAAGCCACTTGACACTTGCGTAGCTGCTGGTCATTACGTGGCGAATGTTGTCATTCAGCGCAGCGGGCCGACTTACCCTAAGGAAGCACACGGCTTCAAGGCGTAAATATATGAATAGAAAAGGTGTGAATAGTAGCTGTTCATAGTGAATGTGATAGACTGTATATATAGTCGGTCTTTTTTTTTGATCATCAACAAGTGGCCCAACTTTACCGAAAGAAACTATGGTTCTGTGCAGGCAGTAATTTTCCAGCTCAGTAGCATAATCTATTACTTCATCGCAAACAATATCCTAAAAATATGCACCATACTCAATGCTAGTATACATAACTCGGTTCTCTACTATGTAAGCCTCTTATAACACATTGGGATCCATAACAGAGTACGGCGGAGGAGCAGATGGCTCTTGTCTACCATCTCCGTATCTCCCCGACACTGCCGGGTTGAATGGAGGTATCTGCGGGGGAGTATGCGGCCCTTGATTCCGGGAAGAGCTCTGTCCTGCTCTCCGTTCCTCTTCACCCTGCCCATCCGGTATAGGTTCATATCCTCGTCGTTCTTTCCTCCCACAAATCATTCCACAGCATTTTTGACCACACCAGGCAATAAGGGCTACACCAAGGCAGACGCCAACTGCACTTGACAAGGACGCAAACAGAGCTGCGTACGCTTCTCTTCGTGGTTTGGTCTTGTATGTCATCGTGTACGAATCACCGTCGGTTGGGGCTACAAACAGGATATCAGCTTCGCGTCCTGGGAATAATGTAAAGGAGCAGATATCGTTCGATCCGGCCGGACAATGAGCAGCTGGATTGGTGATGGAGTAGGTGATGGCCTTCACTTGAAAGGACGCTGAGCCTTTTGCGTACGCTCGCCGACTGGGGGAGTAAAATATAAAATAATACTCTGAATTATCGGGAGCGGTAAAGGTATAGGTGCCCTTTGGTGTGTTTTGATCATGCAGCCACCATTGGGGAGGAATGTATGCATTGGCCTTCCACGCGTGGAATGCAGCTTCGGATTCCAAAATAGCAAACGTCGGATGTACATTATAACTGAAGACGGAAAGATCATTTCTCAGTTGTCATACAAGGTTGTCTATAGCGTGATGTAGGAGAGCATACCTATTGAAATCCCAGGTTACATGGACTGTCGAACCGGGGTGCACGTCATATCTCACAAAGTGGTAAGAACCTGAAAAATAAACAGCATCCCGTGTGAATATCGAATAATATGCTGCAATTGTCTGCAAAATAGCCCACCTCGCTCCAAGTTGACACTGATATTCTTGGACATCTGAACAACGTCGTCAAGAGGCGGGACTTGGTTGAACAGATAAACATCAACTTGCGAAGCTCCTGCCACTTCAACCTCCTTGAACCATTTCGAATCTACTGACACCAATTTTCGGTCTCCAACCTGGAAATGCACACGACACGTCAACACAAGCTTTCCCAGGTGCTATGCCAAAAAGTCTCACACTCACCACTACTTTTACGTCATGGGCTCCAGGTTTTGGGACAAGCATAGCAGCAATCACAATGGCAATTACCAAAAGAATACATAGACAACATGATAGACTGCAGGCCCTTTTTCTTGCCGGTGTCGGCGGGGGACCAGGCATGACAAAGACGGGGTCTGGCAAAAAGGGCACATTTTGGGGCGTGGACGGACGGGGCGGGACGGGGGAGTATTGCGGGTAGTAAGGATGCTGGGGCTGAGGTCTAACAGGAGACGGGGCAGGATAATACGTTCGACCGTCGTTTGGGAATAAAGGTTGTTGTGGATGTTGTGGAAAGTATCCAGATGGAGGAGGGACTGCGGGATTGTTAGATCGCCACCATGATGCACCAAAAGCCCCTCCTAGAGCACCAAGCAACAGGCCCGGTACAAAGGAAGACGAGGAATGATGGGAATGGTGAGAATGGCCATGGCTGGGCCAAGTGCTTGAGCCAGAATCAAAAGTTCTGGAGGAATCGTCCCGAAACCCGGTTCCCTCCATAGGAAAAGCCTACAGATTTTCAAAATCGATGGGATTGAAACTCGGTTGATAGCGGGCCCGTTTTGCAAAACTGTTTAGTGGGGCTGTAGGAAGCTCTACAATGGAAATTTCCGAGATGTTAACCAGCAACTTTCAAAATGAGGTTTTTTTAAAACGTCTTGGAAATGGGACCGATGGCGGATGATGGCAACCACATGACGTCTCGATCACGTGATCAACTTCTTTTTGAAGTTTGCTAGTTCGAGATCTTTTGGACATTTTCATTTTCGGCAATACCTGAACGATCCCTTCCCGCTTCGTTCCAGCACCCTCGTTGTATCAAACATGGAGAACGAGAAGGGTCAGGTGTGTAGGGCGTCGGGGATGCAGTGGGGGAGGGCGAGGGGAGGGCAAGGGGACTTTTGAGTGCGGTGCCAGCAGCACATGGACGGGACAACGCAAGTTTATATTGACATTTGCAACTAGGTCGTCGACCTCTACATTCCTCGCAAATGCTCTGCAACCGGACGTCTCATTACCGCCAAGGACCACGCATCGGTTCAAATCAACGTGGCTGATGTAGATGCTTCTGGACGTCTGGCGGGTACTTTCCATACCTACGCCCTGTCTGGTTTCGTCCGATCCATGGGTGAATCTGATGACTCCATCAACCGATTGGCGACCACTGACGGGTACCTCAAGGGGTAAGTCAGGATTGACTTTTTAGGTGCGATTTGTTTATTAAATGCGCTGTTGCTAGTGTGTGGAGTTACCAACAGTAGAACTCTCCATGACCTGTTTATCTGGAGAATGCAAAACTGTATCTTTCACCCTCTACTCTGATCGACCTAATAAAACTTTTTAAAAATCGATATAATGAGGATTTGAGGACCATCGAGGGCAATCAATGTCCAATCACGAATTGTAACCAATTCCAAGGCTCAATGGCCCCTTACCCCAACTCGATCCAGGCTCAGCATGTGTGTTCTTTTGGATGCATGATTACTGAATCTGTTTGCAACTTGGGAATATCTTGCGTCTTCTGTACTTTTTTGAAAGTGAGAAATGTACCGGCTGCCCACCGGCATGTTTCATTTGATAGATGCGATATTTAGTGTAGAGGTGACAGAAACTGGCACTAGCTACTACACCAGGGAATAAACCAGCGATAACTGGTTCGGAAAAGCAAACTAAGCTACTACTAGGCAATTATACACGCAATACGTAACGGTTGGTTCTAACCGGATAATTGCCCACCACCACACGCGGTCCCTACTAGGCCTTGATCCAGAACTCTTGATGGCATTGAAGCCAGAGTCTTCGCAACATTGGGGAGACTCGCAAGCTGGAGGATCTTCAGTGACAAGGCTTGGAGACTAAAAACTGCATGTCAGAAGATGACCCGATGACAAGAAATGCAAGAAATGCCATTGATACATACCAACCAAGCTCAACTAATGTGGCAGCATAATAGTAGGTTTTGTTATTGGATCCGATTGGTTGCCGCTGGTTCTGATCACGGTTGCTGTCGGGCAGTCAAGGTCCTCGACACCACCACATCGGCGTTCTCATGATTGATGAGAGTTGGGCAGATGCTTGTGAGTCGAGGAACTGGTGAGGAAGGGGAGAGAGAGCAAAGGCTCCCCTTTTATAGACCTTCAGCATGCGCCTCACTGCAGTTTAAAAAAAAAACATTACATGCATGCCACACCGCTTTGAGCAATAGATGGGGGTGCTGATTATGCGAGATGGTTAACCGGATGGATCCAAATAATACTGGGTCCTAGTGCCATGTTCAATCACCTCCACACTATGTCAACGTCTTGCGTTGTTTGGATGTCTGGATGAAAAGCGCAACAATCAGCATCATTTCCAATCATCCCCACCGCAAGGGCCAATATTCGAGTGCCAAAAACAAAAGTTGGGACATTTGAGTGAATAAATGAGATTCATAATAAAATAGCCCGATCAGTAAACACAGATCAATACATATACAAATTGTCCCACTTAAAACCCCTACTCAGCCACTGATGACATATAATACGTTGGATGCGCATTTGCGCTGGCTGCAAGCGAGCCCTCCTCGATATATGTAAACCCTCTGAAATTCTCTTGAACCGTTTCCGACAGAGGCGCTGAATTGCTCGGCAACGAGTCGACCGGGATTGAATCCGTGAATGCAGGATCAAAGTTTGATGTATCCGTTTCGGACTCGACCTTTGGTTTAAAGGGAGGTGTAACTTGCTTTTTGAGTAGTTTATCCCATTCGATATTGGAAAAGAAGGGGTGTCTTCGAATTTCGGCAGCGTCTTCCGGGCCACCTCCTAATCGTTTTCGAGGGTCACGTTCAAGAAGCTGTCATGTTTGCGCCGTTAGTCGCATATAGGGGATATTTATGTGCCGTCACGGACTTACCCCTCGAACCAATGATTGTGCCTTTTCTGAAAATCCTGGTGGGAATAGCAGTTGATTGTGCAGAATCTTTTTATACATGAGGTTGGTGTTTTCCGAATAGAACGGGGGCAGACCCGTGGTCATTTCTGTTCAATGCAGTATGCATATGTTACTCATGCACCAACAATCATATGACCTGATCACGTACCATAGAAGAGGATTCCAAGTGACCACCAATCAACAGCTTTGCCATAACCCTGTCCTGTTAGGACCTCTGGCGCCAGATACTCGGCAGTTCCACAGAACGTATTTGTTGTGTCATTGAAGGAGAGGTTTTCTTTGCACAGACCAAAGTCCGTCAATGCTATGTGGCCTGTACTATCCAGGAGGATGTTCTAGATGCGCCCAATCGTACCGTCAATAAATCAAAAAAGTGACTGTCTCTGACGAATGCTGCCTTAAGAAAGGCGACAATTGCTCTTACCTCCGGCTTTAGGTCTCTGTACACAATATTATACTTGTGCAGATGTTCCAGTGCTAGCACCAGCTCACAGGTATAGAACTTTGCCCGTTCCTCACTAAAAGCGGTCTCCTTTTGCAAATGATAGAAAAGTTCACCGCCGTTCATATAGTCAAGGACGAGATAGAGTTTTTCCGGAGTTTGAAAGGAGAATTTGAGGCCGACGAGGAAAGGTGATGTGGCTTGAATGAGGACATTGCGTTCGGAAAGGGTGTGAGCGATTTCTTGTCGTTCAACAATGTCCTTCTTCACGAGGACTTTCATTGCATAGATACGACCTTTGTTTAGTAGTCAATCGTTAGTAATCGCCTTTGACTAGGGAGCACGAGCGGGTTCCTAATGATGTCCTCACCAGTGTCTTTCTTACGGACTTGAAGAACCTTGCCGAAACTTCCCTTACCAACGACCTTAAGCAGCTCAAAGTCGGCAGCTGTGAGAGCCCTTGCCTGTTATATCCATTCCAAGACGACCGCGTCAGTGCACTGGCCATGTTATGATAAGAGTTTAATTGTTGGCTGACATACCGGAATCGTCCGATACATCATTTGTATGCGGATTTCCCCCTTCACCTTTTCCTTCCACTGACGAGGTAACAACCTAACATACCGACAAAGATGAATGATTGATCCACTTTTCACAACATTGTACAGCAACTACATTGTACAAACAATTAAACATACCTGAACCAGTTGTCATGCAATTTGCCATTGATTCTGGATGGTCGGATTTTCATCATTCCCAAGAATCCTTCACCCTCTCCAGGGACCGCTCCCGCTCGGTCCCAAATAGTGATGGTAACTTCGCCATCAGGACGAGAAACATCACTAAAAGTGACGCGTAATCAGCCTTGTGCAGGACCATGACAATCAAGAAATATACGTACAAGGTCGCCTCATGCTTCCAGACCGAATAAATAACTCTATCACCAGACTCTCCCCCTCCACTTCCCAAGTCCATCGCATCACCACCGTCCACCATGTATCCCGAATCACTTCTAACAACACCTCCCTTGCCCTCTTTCGCGCGGCCCTCCCAACTCCCCTCCCGAGTCACAAACTCATTCTTCTCAAACTCGACCACACAATACGGACGGGAAACGGCAGTCGACTGCACAAGTAAGTTGCGTGCTTCCACCACCTTGAGCCATAGGCGGCCCTTGGCAGGTTGAGAAGTTGTAACGTCCCAGTGGGTGCCGTCGTCCATGCTTGTTGAGTGTTTCCAATAAACGATGCAAGCGCCCGTACCAGCTACAAGAACGAGTTGGTCGCGTGAGGTTGCGAGTATTTACAAACTGAGGGCCACACGGAAAGAAAGGAAAAAAAAGGATTGGAAAACGGTGTCGGAGATGGCGGGAAGCCTGGGCGGAGAAGCAAAAAACGGGGAATCCAGCTGTGACAAAGCAACGACCAACTTGCGACTCAAGACTTTCGAAGCGGCTGACTTGACTCCACGTGATCTCATTTGCTATTTTAGGAAAAATGAGGCGGCGGGTAGCTAAGCTTTGATTACGTACACTGCGGAGTTGTTGGTTTTGGGTCGTCCCCCTTTCTTTGTTTAGAAAGGTGTAAACTGCCCAAACATCTTTTATAAATACATGCAATACGTCTCCCACCATCATCAGCACCCGCATAAAATGCCCATCGATGTAATAAAGCCATTGGCACCAAGTGTCCTCGTCAGCAAGGAAGACTATCCTCCTTCTTACCGCGCTAACTTTGGTCATCCGGATGATTTGGTCGAAGCTAGTACCAAAATTGAACCAGACATCTTCTATTATGCTTTGGATGAATATCATCGCTTGTTTGCTCGGTTGCCCATTCGCTTGAATGGGGACACATTTACATCAGCAACATTCATTCTGGACACTGGTGCTTCGTGCGGAATTTATGTGAACAAGGGTCTTGAACAGTTGCTGACCGAACACGGTCGTATACAAGACGATGAATTGGGGTTTAGTTACATGGACATTGACCACCTCGAGCGGCAAGTCAAGGTTAAGATTGAGCAGGTGCCGGAAAATCATGCGCAAGTCAACATCATTGGCTTGCCCTTGCTGCTCAGCGTCGGCCTGAGTATTGGAATCGGTCATCCTGCTGATCGCCACTTTGATCAGGAGCGTACTTACCGATCAGTGGGTCTACAGTTTGGCTTCAAAGTCTTGTAGCAAATGATTATGGCATTCCAGATGCCTATTCAGATTTGTGTCTATTATGCCTAGCTAACCGGTAACAGTTGAATAAAAGACATGTTTCCCATGAAAAGCATTTTGCATTTAAAGCTTTTTTCACAGAAACATAGAGCCAAAGCCCGTTGAATCCACAACGCTGGACCCTGTACAACCCATGGGTGATTCAGATTACGCATATACCAGAGACATTCACGTAATATTAGTATTGTTCATCGTAGGGATACCGGGAACTCTGATTGGCGTGTAACAGGTATAGAGGCGAAGGAAGAAGGATGGAAGATTCGATGAACAAGGATGCGGTACCCCTTCCTTAACCTCGGGACTTCGGAGGAAAGACGAAGATGCCCCAAATACACAGCCGAAAAGCGTGCACCTTGGATTCCTGCTACGTCACTTGCCTGGCTCCGCCATGGAGTTGCGTGAAGTTGATTTAGCAGCATCCTATATACTGGAAGCCGACCTTATATCACTGTCCGCAGTATGTGCGGTGATCTGCACAATTGGGGTCGTTGGAAATGCCTTCGTGGTTCTGCTCTTTATCACGAATAATAAGCTGAGGACGGTCACTGTACGTAGTTTATCAAGTTACATGTACTTGTCAGCGTCTAAATTAATCATATCTCTTCTAACACTGATGCGCAGAACGCTCTTGTTCTAAATTTGAGCGTCAACGATCTTGGTCTTTCGCTTTTCAGTGCAATTATACTGTGGGCGAACGTGGCTTCTGAAAAATGGGCCCTGGGATATGTTGGATGTCATATCAACGGACTTATCAACATTCTGTTTTGTGGAGGAAGTTTAGTAGGTCTTGGTAAGGCCACAACATCAAGAGAGTCGGACTATTGAGCAATTCTTTTGAAACCATCATTAGCAATAGTAGGCTATGAGCGCTACCTCGTTATCGTCAAGCATACGCCCATGACCGCACGGAAAGCGCTTCTGGCTGTAAGCTGTGCCTGGTGCTACTGCATATGTCTTAGCTCCTTTCCATACTGGTTTGGAGACCGTTATGTTCTTTCGGTATGCTTGCGAAGGTTTTGGGGCTGTTGAGCGAAGGCTTACCACGCTTTTGATACTATTTACAGTCTTCTGGGATATATTGCGGAGGTTGTACGTTGGTATTGCATGGTCTCTCTATGGCTCTCACTCACGCCCGCATCGATGAATGTAGGAGACTGGTCAAACCGGAAGCCGACTGCTATCATCTTCTCCATTCTCTGCCTGATGACTGTCTCCCTGCCGATGAAGTTCTTTGCCGTCATGTATTACCACATCCTGCGTACTGCTCGAGAAAACACACGCTGTTGGGCGGCTCGGGAAGGCCCTCATTCCAATGATGTTGACCCGAAAGAACGATTGGCACAAGTTCTGGAAGCGCGGATTGCCCGCAAAGCAGCCATACTCGTGCTCGTATTTGTTGTCAATTGGTTGCTGTACGACGTGCAGTTTATGTGGGAGTTAACAGCAGGGCGCCAAGCAGAGAAGCGGTTGTGCCAGCTCTCAATATTAGGCTGCTATTTAAAGTAAGGAAACATGCTGTATGGTGACTATCAGCAACAAGTTGCAATTGACTGCTATTGGTTTTCACAGCTCAGCATGTAATCCGCTCCTCTTCATCACCTTGGACGCCAAGTGGAAGAGCGCTGCGTACAATATTCTGGGCATCAAGTGGAAAAGAAGGAACTCAGTAGTCGGCCAAGATAAAGCAGCGAAACAGACCGAACTGAAGGCCACTTATAGTGTTCATGAAACAATCGACCTATAAGCGGACTATGATGTCAGTTGTTTGCACTGTAAACAGCCAATGTATTTTTGGTACCATATTACACCAATACAGAAAGGATAAACGAAAAGCTGAGTGTAGAGGGTCCGACGTTACGCTGGGGCCGGCTGGACTGGGCTGACGGTGCCGTTCGTGTGTACTTTTGGGTAGACCAACGATGGGATGGATGACCGCCAGCACTTCCATCTATCTTGTCAACCCCATTTCGGCTCTTTCAGCATCAAGAAAGAGATCGCTGGTCGTCCGAGATGAATCAATGTCGGGAGCTACCATCTAAGCCTGTGAGAGAGTTTGATGAGCAATCTCAACTTCAGTGTTCCTCACCCATTTGATAAATCCCTTGAGCATGAGGTGCACAATACCATCTGCTCCTTCCATGACGTGCCGGTCGCGAGATAGATGCATCCAGACAATGTTGCACGTCTTAATAGGATCAGTTGGTCCACTGTTACGCTTTTTTCTTTCGCTTTTTGATCTCTGGACCTTCAGGCTCTACTAATACGTCCCAAAGCAATGCCGATGTTCAAGGAACACTGTGTGGAGAGGTTCATCGCAAAGGCAGGGCAACAGTATAGGAAGTATTACCGATGCATTGAACCATTGATGCATTGAACCATTCGAAATAAATTAGAAGGCTACTCGGATATCGTTTCAAACGATTCGCAATAATCTGGTGCTAGCCTGGAATAAACCGTGTGATGTGTTAGTTAGTACTTTGGACACAGTCTCTCATGATTTTGGTCCTTAGTACATGCATCTGTCATCTCAATCCTAGAGTTCGAATCGTGTCAGAGTCCCGACACCTACGCTTTGACAGTAACTGGCATAAATTTTATTTTCAAGACCGAAAGTTTGCTTCCGGCCATCTTCAAGTAGCCGAAAAATCAAAGTATTTACAAAAAGGCTGCCCACTCCCCCCATATAGGGTCGCCTCGTGAGAGCTGTATTTATATACACTATCCAACTGCTCCTTCAACTTCCAATTCAGAAATCTCTGCATCAACACGAACCAATTCCTGGTTCAAAGAGTGCAATCTTCTTGTCAATATCGCGAGTATCTCATCCGACTCATCGCTAAAATCCATAACGTCTATCGGTGGTCCTTCGATGACGCTGATCGTAGCATCCGCATTTGATGCATTTAGCAACTCAAGTTCAGTTTGCGTTGCAGCATCACCCATTTGAACTGTCTCGGAGGAATTGGTTTGGGCTGCTCTGCTACTTCTAGCTGATACAATAGGGGAGGTCTGCGTAGAAGCACTTGCGCTCGCGCTGTTTATTGTTTGCGTCGTCACAGATGATCTTGTAATTGGAGGTGACTGTGTCGGGCTTACTACTGAGGTATCCTTGTTCGGCCCATCACTGGATTCTTGGGGCGCATCCAGAGACGTTACTATTCCAGCGGGCGTTACTAAATCCGCAGATAAAATCGCGGCATTGACCGCATCCTCATCCTCTTTCTGTAACCCCAACAGCAGTGGCTCCGTAGCATCTTGCGTATCAACACACACTGGAGTGATCAACGGCTTTGGGCCATGATGACTCTCCTCGTCAGTTGCGTTTCCGACAATCGCCCCATCGATATCTTGATCTTCCAGTACAACGCGGACCGTGGATGCATCATTCGCAGGGACATTGTCACGTTCAGAGAGCACGAAGGCATGGTGGTTCAGACCTGGCGCGGGAATCGGCCTCTCCACAGATTGTTGCACAAGAGCTGCTCCCTCCATCTGCGTAGGTCTTTCGTTTAAGTCTGACCCATGACCTTGTGACATCAATGTGTCTGTCACCTGCTTAAATATTGATCCTTCAGAACTACTGGCACCACACCCGGTAAAGCCTTTCCCATCCCCTGTTTCAATAGATGGCTCAGAACGTTCCACATCATTCAAGACAGCAGCTGGAAAATCAGGATTGCAACAGGATTCCAGTCCCGCTTGAGGTGTCCATCCAGGATCAATCCCTCGGATAAACGCAGGTGACCGTTCGGGTTGCATGTGGCTATCTCGAGAATCAAGATTCTTCGCACGTTCATCGTCGTCAACAGCCTGTGCCCGAGAGAACTGTCCAGATTCTGTTTCCTGATCAGAAAGTGACGAGGAAGGTACTTGTTTCTCTTCAAAGGTAGTACACTGCTCGGAAGCTAGTTCGGATTCTTGTAGTCGGTGAGCTTCTTTTCCGTCTGGAGTGGCATCTCTATTTTGATCAGAGCCATCCAAGAGCCCATCGTTTTCTTCCATGATATGTATCGTTCCCGTTCCCGCAACATCATCAATATTAACTTGCGCTGAATGCTTTGTACTTTGGACGTTCTGACACAAACCATCGATACGGCATGGAATTGACAACGGAAGAGTTAAAATGGCCAAAGTCGTTTGAAAGGCGGCCACCGCTGCTGGTTGAACCTGCATATCGGGTAGTCCGATGTTGGCTTCTTCTTGACTGGCCATCATCACTTGTGTCACAGAAAAAATGCGTTCCATTCGTTCCATTCGTGGGTTCCGTTCATCCCTTGGTTTTCTCCCCTGCGATGCAACGTGCGGCAGACTCTGGTTGGTGGGCATAAGCTCAAGCGGCTGCAATGGAGGATCCGATGAGCCAGATGGGTCTACCAGATCAGTGTCCATCACCTAAGCTTATGAGTACGATAAGCGTGCAGACAAAAGGGCATGGTTTCTTCTCAACTTACCAATGTCGACACATCAGCAACTGTTCCAGTGCTGCCTCTAAACTCTCTATTAGAATCGACCTCGCCCAGCTGAGTACGTGCGCAGAAAGTAGGTTTCTGCAAGTGCACTGGGGGTTGGATCAGGGTGGACGGTGACAGCACCTGATTGCAATGTGACGGCGCCGATAAGCGTAGATGAGAAAGCGATTCCGGAGTGGTGTCCGGCGTATTAGCCATTGGTAATCCGTATCCATCTATCGTTTCCGGAAGGCCATGTGCATAACCGTTATGGTGCGATGATAGCTCCTGTTCTGTAAACATTATCGAAGCCATTGGGCTGTCAGATGCCATGCGGATTGCGCGGCAGCACGCTTACGACGCAAGCTTACCTTTGAGGCACCGTACATCGTCGGATTGAATTGGAGTTAGAATGGACACACGTTCGACGGTCTCATCACGGAGCAAATTGGGCCCAATTTCTGCGGCCCCTCTTGATATTACTCTACAACATATCCAGATAGTTAAAAGACATACTATTCATCCAGAAGGACATGTATTAACCGCGTACTGTTCATGATGGGAGGAAATCGAACTGTGTCCAATTCTCATAGGAGCGCCTTCACGTTCGTTCCCAGTAGTGGGAAGAGGCGGCGGATCTAGCCCGTATCTGATAAGAGGTAAGTTTTTGCCGTACTGCGCCATAACGTCTACTACTCGCGACTAAACTTACCTTCGTCTTATTGAATTCAAAATTTCGTCTGGTTCTCCCAACTGTAGCTGTTCACGCTTGCAGGATTCGTCAAGGTCGAGAGGGATGCTCTTTGGCCGAAGTTCGCTTTGACGCTCACGTCCAACACTGTGAGGGTTGTCATTCATCAGCTAAAGTGGAAGGTGACCGCGAACGCACTTTCCATACCTCTCACCGGAAACATTGCACGGGTGTTTACCGGTCACACGGTCCTTATCCGCGGTTTTGTTCGTCCGTTCCCTATCTGCTCCACATCCGCTGTGAGAATTATCAATCCGATATCTAAAGTCACAGTAAATTTAGTTGATATCCAGTTTTTAACCTATGTCAATTCAGCGCACCTTTGACGTAGTGAGTTCAGTATCTCTTCGGGATTCAAGGTCGCTGAACAATTCAGCGGTATGGAAAGTGGCTTTTTCGTTCCTGTGTTGAGGAGATCCTCCATATTCTCTTTTTCCTCCATTTCCAGTCTGTCAGGTACGACAATGGATAATGACATTAGTCAGAGAAGTCATTGGGCGCATGTGATAGTATCCATTGATGATACCTTCTTCCCAACATCTCTACATTCTTTTCGCTCATTGTTTCCCAAAAGTATTTAGATCGTAATGCAGTGATGTCGCTGGTCGTATCCCAATCACTATGGACAGTATCACCCTGGGCACTTTCTGAGCTCCATTCCCATCGACGCTGTCCGATGTGATCGTCTTCAGCAATATCACTGGACGTGGTAGAATTTAGCGATGACGACCAAGGAGAGGATGTATGGCTAGACCATTCCATGCTTAAAGGACGCAAAGAGCCTTCCTCGTCTGGACGAACGGGTTTGGCCAACCCATCATGGACCGCATTCACTGGTTTGGCGACTGTCTGCGACGCATGATGTGCTACTTTTGCGGGAGGCTTTGGCCGATTTGTGGTCGTCACGCTAGGGTTCCTTTTATTCTTGGTGTCCTGCTGACGGAATGCTGCAGTCGGGATACGAGACTTGGTGATGACTGGGCGGGAGTGAGCTTTCTTCGTGGCTGCATCGCCTCCGGAATATGCCTCGTGTCTATGGTCGTTCCTTGACCGTGGAACGAGTTGTCTCCTTCTGTTGGGTGCCTCTGGTGGATCGTGGCGAAATCGCTGCAAAAATTCCTTGTAGCTTGGCCGCCTGCGATCTTCCATGCTGGTCCGCCCAACCTGCAGAGTGTACGCGTCTCGCTTATCTTGCCATCAACTCCATTGTTCAGATGATTCAGTTTCATCATGTAACACTCTTAGCGGTATTTGTCTGCAGCTCTTCTTCCGCGACAGACGATACCCGGTAGAGTAGCCGCACAAAAATCTTGGCCAACCTCCAAGATTCTCGAGACTCCGGAGCTGCTGGATTTCCAGCCTTCACTATTGGGGTATATGGCGAGGTCATTCGCTCTTGTCGCCATGACTGGCAATCTCTAAGTAATGTGCAATAGATTTGCAGGGGAACCTGGGTTAAAGAAGTGTTTTGTTTATATTCATAGTTTGTTTATTTTGATGAATTGCTGTGCCACTCACAAGGACGCAGTCATCGTGGACGGGGAGATCTACAAAGATCATCATCTTGTTCTCAGAAACTTTTGAATCTGGCTTTATTCCAATATGGCTGCTCCTATAATACCGGCATTTCAGTCTGTCGAAAAGCAGGTGGCAGATAAGATGCTTTACTACCTCTCGGACGAGGTACTATCGTACGACATACAGATCGTCGAGGCGATTACCAGCAATGAGGGGAATTGTCAGTATATAGACCTGGGGCAATGTTCCAGCTTTTCGCTTGTCTAACGTTGAACGCTTTGGGTGTAGGGATTCCCTTGGAAATCTTCACTCAATCTCGTCTAAGAATAACAAAAGACGACGCTGTGGTCGCCAACGCTGTCCGAACATTCGCCAAAGAACTGGAGGTATAACATAGCTGTAGGAGACTTGAAAACATTCGCGATAACCGCTCATCGTTAGAAACTAGGTTAGTGAAGATGGAAAAATGGTTCGACGACGAATTCCTCTACCCGACTATGCAGAGATCGACACAAGAACCGTCTACATTGTGAGTATCCTTGCAGATTTACTAGCAGCTTAGCGTGTGCGTAACTAACTCATCATGCCTTCAGGAGCGTTTACCACCTCGAGCAACAGAGCGACACATTACGGATCTTTTTTACCCCTTTGGTCGCGTCCAAAGGGTTATTTTTTCAAAAATGTACGGAGATGAGTCAAAGCATGCAGGTTTCGCCTTTGCGATCTTTGAGAAAGCGTCGGACGCGGCTCGGGCGGTGGACGCTATAGGAGGAAGATTCCGGAAAATGCTTCCTGACGTGGATCTCAAGTCGTTTACTGAAGAAGAAGTCAACCTGGGGGGTTTAGGGGAGGTGAGAGTTATGTCCAAGTATGTGTGGGTCGGTTGGTGACTACGGAAGTATCTCATCTGAGGTTGTCACTGAAATGTCAATCTCAGGACTCAATGGAGAGCCCTTACGAATGAGTATGCGGCACTTCTGAAGAGAAGAAAAGAGGAACTATTTAACGTCATCCAGGGCCAAATGGGTACACACGAAAAGGCTGAATATCAAAGTAGGATAGTGGCCAAGTTCTCGGGAGCACACAAGAGCACAACACCGAAAGTGCTGAAGGTAGGGCTTCAGTTGATTCTAGAGGTTGCAGTTTTTGTCGTCGTGCAAAGTATCATGCTAACTTGTAAATGTAGCGCTTGTTTGAAATGATTGCTCCCGTATCCTTCATAGATTTGAATCGAAATCAGGGTTCCGTAAGTGTACTGAGCCTTCTTCCACCGGCGGGGATTTCTAACCAATAACAAACATCAAGGGCCATGTTCGTTTCAAAACATCGCATGGTGCACGACTTGCTTTCGTGTTTTTCTCAAGAGAATATATTGCCCAGACACATAAGGACGACCTTGGAACCTTACTGCCGCGCCAGACAAAGAAAAATAACCAGGAGAAGAGACAGCAGGCTGCAACGGAAGCCAGCGAATGGGGTGAATGGGATGACGAGGCGATGGAGGAAATGGTTTCGGAGAATGCAGATGAAGCCCGTGAAAAAGAAGATGAAGAGAAACCACCCAAGTGGCCAAATATTCAGCTTGAGATACTGACAGGTGAGCGAGGACCATACATAATGATGCTTGTCTGGTGGTTCCGTCTCCTCATTTCTATGCTCCGCAGGTCAAGCCGAAGTCGCCTATTGGAATCTGATATCACAACGGCAGCAACAAAAGGAATGGCACCAAAGACATGAAAAGACTGGAGATACTACCCCACACTCAACATCGGACGGGATAGCAAAGACCCACGCACCAGCAGTTGCGCGGCGGCATGTCAAGTTCGCGAGGAGCGATGACGAGGACGAGTCTGAGGAGCGCAATTTGGAGACAAGTACTGCCACACACACGCCCACTACACATCTAAGATTTGCAGATAGCGATGAGGAAGATAATCCAAAAGATGCTAGCGGAAAAGTAGAGGAGGAACTCGGTGCAAGAGGGGAGAAACGGAAATTGGATGAAGCGGACGGGCTGATGGCAGGTATTGAGTTAATAGATGCAAACAAAAGACCACGGCAGAACAAGTAGTGTAGAATCTTGTATATTGTTGATCTCTCACGCACGTATGTGAATACTTTTTTTTGAATGCATTATAAACCAAAGAGAAGAAAACGCACATTAATCTTGCAGACTCGTCATTACCAAGTCACACTTTGGCAAGTCCCTGTAAGTCGGGCATAGTGACCAGTCATTGGATACATAGATAACGTTCAACAGCCATGTAACAACTGCCATATTACCGATGATATGCAGACCGCTGTACTGGTAATATATGTGTGCTGCACAGCCAATATGATCAAAGTGAAAGTCAGCCCTGAATCATAATTTCATTTTTTGATTCAATAATAACTTTAGCTTCAGTATCCAGCAAAGAATTCGCCAATAAAGTCCGATAATTGCCTAAAGATGGCATTTGTTGCTGGGCCAAAAAGTCTTCCAAAATCTGTTCCTAAAATAAACGCTGATCACTCCGAACTCGAAAATATCGCATCATTGTCACTTTATGGCTACCCTTGCTTCGAATCTTCCCAACATCGGTGGCAGTCACGGTAAACGGTTAGGGTCAGCCAGTCGCCAGCGAACAGACGGTCGAGCGGGAAGCCCGCGATTATCAAAACACGGACCAACGACTTCTGTAACTGGTAGAATAATCAATGGCACCCCTAACCCTATGGCAGATGCATCCCTACCACCAGTGGAAAACAACAAATTCGGTATCATCGGCCCCATTCCTCTTCGGCCCAAGAGCAAAGCCGACGTACCATTGATAACCAACCGATTGGACGTCCGGTTTCAACTTTCAGAAGGAACAGACGTGAAGCAGGACTTACTGGCACCAGGCACCGCATACTTGGGCTCTAGCATTAATGAAAGTGATTTGACGATCATGCTCTCAGGGGGCACATTGGCTTCTCACACGGCGCCAGCAGCATCAGGATGTCATCAATGGAGTCTCAACGACACGGAGGATGATGATCAGTACATATATCCGTATCCCCCTGCCCCGCTCACAAATGGACCATTTCGTACTCCGACCATCTCATATCCTACGAAACAGCAAAATGCCCGACTAGTCAAGCTTCTAGCTTTGCTCAACCGTGCAAATGGCGCAGAAGGTAGAGATTATGCTGGCGGTGTTCGGAGGCGGGAGAATGAGTACAGCTTTGCGGTGGAGGATTCATATGTTGGATTTGAGAAGAATTTGGTGGACATTCAAAAGCTACTGGGTAAGAATTTTGGATGGCATCCCCACAATACAGCTTTAAAACTAAAGACCAGTGCATCTGACAAGAACGTGCCAAGAACATTGACGAAAAAGCTTATAACGGTGCTTCCTTGGTGACTAGCGAAGGGGACAAAGCAGGAAAGCGACGCAAAGTGGATAAACCAACTGCACAACAACATCACCAACCGCAATTATTTGATCTATTGACGGAGAATAAAACATTGGCCGGACGAAAGCCTATTCGCGTTATCGCTGCAGAATTGGAAAAGCGCATTGAAACCTTGAAAACAAATCAGGCGGAATGGGAAGCATTTCAAACCAAGATTTGTAGGTATCGAGCTTTCTGCTCTTAATACTTCCTTCAATGCTGGTATCTCTGTGTCAGTTGCAAGTACGGGAAAGTTATCTGACGGATCTGCATTCGTTGGTTCTTTAGCAGAATACCGCGCTGCCGACAATGACCGTGCGCGGACGATACCAGCTGATCTGATCCGCCAAAACAAGCTTGCAGTCGCTCAGATGCATCCAAGTCAGCGACGACTTATGATACAAGAAGGGGTATATTTTAATGTCGAAGTGCTGCTGTCGTTTTAGATTTTGCTAACGTCGCTCATTGACCAGAAAGAGCTGCATGACCGGCATCGTGCTGACGTTCGCAATCGAAAAATGCAGCAAGATATGGATCTGTGGAAAGAGCATGTACTTGCGCTGCGAAAGAAGCAAGATGCAGTGGTAAGATTTTGGATGAGGTTTAGACGCTTGCGTCATTGAGTTCATCATTCCCCTTTGGCAGGAGCATACTAAGAAGAAGGAGAAAGATCAGATGGGGAGAGCCCAAGCCCTCCAGAAAAAGTGGTTTATCCTCACCGCAGTTGCTAGTCGAATGACAATAATGAGAATAGTGCTCGAGGTACGACCATTCCAGGCATTTTCATTTCTGAGGAAAACAACTCAGTCCCAAGCTGTTCTGTAGACGGAACGAAAGCGGCGTGCAGAGTTGTTGGTTAAAGTTCATGCTGCAAGAGTCATTCAAAAGGCATATAGAAAGTATAAACAAGCGCAATATGAACGGAACAAACGCTTGGCGCTTGCAAAGATAGCTGTGTACGTGGGCTCAAATCCAGTGTTCGCATCTGACACCTTGCCAACAGACTTCCATCTCCCTTGAAATTAGGGTCTTTCATAAATTTATCCGCCGTCGTCGTGAAGTACAAAAGCACCGAGCTTCGAACACCATTCGTCAATTCTTCCGGGATGTGTACGATGTTTCGAGGCTCATGAAAGTCGTCAAGAAGTATCGGTTTTCAGGTACAGGAACAAATCTGCAAAGGTACTCAAGGCCCAGCTAACACACGCCTGCGTTCTCAGTCGTCAAAGCGCAACACTATGTCATTGGCTGGCATGCAATTCGCAACGCGCAAGTGGATGTCATTTGCAAATACTGGGAGAAGCTGGAGCCGCTTTGGTGGAGTTTAAGAAAGGTGCATGGAGGAGGGGGAACACCGCTTGCAGGGGCACGAAAACTTGGATCGTCAACGGAACTCGATGACAAGAAGGTTAAAGGAAAAAAGTAAGAATTGTGAGGTCCTAGTATGCATGGAAAGGCTCTGATGATCGAATTCAATTTGTCAAACAGAGGACGAACAAAAGCAAGAAAGGACGACAATACTGATAAAGTGCCTTTGAGAATTGCAGAGTGAGAGACCGAAAATAGTTTTGGTACCACATTGTGTTGACAATTCTGATATATTCCATTCAGCAACACAAAGAGGGCGGTTATTCTTGAAGATCTGATCAAACGGCGATATCAGCACCGCAAGCAACTTGCGCAATACGTACAAGATCTCGGTGCATTTAATGCAAGCCACAAGGTATGTTGACTGAGGTTTGGACGTTCATGTCCAAAAAACCAGCCAGGCTGAATTGTTCGCTTTTCAGTCTGGGAAGGGCGAACCCGGTCCTCCGAGGCGTCCGATCTTCAAGGTAAGGCCAGTGATTGACTTCCGGTGAAACTATTCTCGTTGCTGATCACTTCCCGGACAATATGTAGCTTCTACCACTTCAAGCCGACATGATAGCTCTAATTGAAAAGGGGTTCTTAGAAGCGACATCTTCAGGATTCCGCTGAATGGAATGACTGTTAGACGATGACATACGTTTGTACATAAATAGAAAGCAAATACTGGGACCCTGCTTAAAAATATGTTTCTCACATGGTACATATCGCTACCACACTACTACAAACTGTCACGGCTGCCTTCCTCCGCTCTTCACTCCCAATGCAAACTGAATCCCCTAAAATAGACATACTGATCTTTCGGTGTAGCCCAACTAGAGTCCGACCCGCCAAAGAAAGTCTCAAACTCAATCCCGACGAATCCTACATTTGCAGTGTTCCTGTAGCTAACTTGCCCAAAGTCAATCACCTCAACTCCATCGCTAAAAACTTGGACACGTCCATCTGCGTGGCCTGGTGTGTTTAGCGTGATGCGTTGCAGGAGGGACTGCCATTTACCAGTCTTGAATTTGAATGAGCCACGGCCGATGGAGTTTCCGTAGTCACCGTTACAGACGCTCAGAGGGGGAACCTTGCAAAACGTCTCAACTTGCTTTGAGGCGTCTACGTAAAGATAGGTCTCACCCGCTCCCTGTTTACGGAACTAATAAAAGAATAAAACCGCAATTGGATCTGTTAGTCAAAGGGCATTGTCGTAGGTAAGGCCATACAAAAAAGAAAAAACAGCATACCATATAACGAGTGGAGAAACAGTCGAGGGCGGGATCTCCTCCGGAGCAGCTCTCACGACCACCTAAAATCGTCGCTGGTTTAGAGCGTTGACGAATATTATTGCCATTTTTATTACCAACCGTAGAGTCCAGGTAGCTTCCCGCCCTTATTAAAAGCAAATCCGCTTGGAAAGTATATCTGATACTCGAACGATACGACTTTTGCATTGCTTAAATTGATAGGCTGAGCATAGAACTGTAATATGGATCAAGATGCTAAACATCATGGTAATCACAAGAGAAGACAACAAAGTATGAGCATACCCCAGTTCCACCTCGTGGTTTGCCGGAAGGGTTGTAGCTGCCTGCAGGGTAGCTATTGAGGCAAATAAACATTAGTGAGTGGAATGAGCATGGTTTCCCCTGCACATCAAAAACCCGCTTACAAGACACTCAGCACTGGCTTGCCTGACCCTGCCGGGTCTTTAACGATTTTACGATTGGTTTCCCCATAAGAGCTCTTGACCACATTGAATGCATCGGTTCCCGTCGTCAAATCGGTGAGTTCCCAGGATTGTTCGCCAGTTGTGGATGGTTTTGACGTTGTCGATTTGCCCGTATCACAATATCCTCCTGTACAGGAACCCGAAAGACAGTCTTTGGGTGTATCACATGGAAATCCGAAAGGACAAGCGTAAGGGCATCCAGCACCACACCCGAGATCTGATACATGATACGATATGGGTGAAATTGAACTTTGGAGAAAACCTTATACCAGATAATCGTACCTAGGTCGCAAACGGTAGGAGCTGCCGCAGATTGGACAAACTTCCCATGCAATACACCTTTACGGGAGATTATCAAGAAGATCCCGGTGCATCGAACGGATAGAGAGATTGACCTACCGGCGAGCACGTACCCCACCATCAACATCCGCCTCAAGCTTACCATCGCCGCACACATTATAAACACCAGCTTACAGCTTTGCAAAAATTAATGCCAGCAAGAAAAATGCACCGTGATGAGTAAAACCTGGCAACTGGATAAACGCTGTACAAGAAAATCGCATATAATCCAGCATAAACAAGTGTATTTGAGAGAATCGTTTTGGTGCTCACAGCCGCACTTTCTGGTCTGGGATATTGCGAAACGATCCTCATAGAGAACCCTCATTTTGAACATAACCTATTGAATTCTTATTCAATGACCCAGTAAAGGAATTTCCTTGTAGGATATTTGAACCTGATGCGTCTCGGATATTTTTGAAGCGGCCTGATCCTCAAGCGTCCCCCACCTTTGATCATGCACATGCGGAAAATACGTGGCAGTCAAGGTTAGCCTGCATCACGACTTTGATTTTACGGTGGAGCGAAGTAATATTTAGCCGGTATAGTAACAGGTGGTAATATTCATCCATATACGTGACCAGCAACTACATCCGACTACTTTGCTACATGTATAATGTACTACTTTCTCCTAACGAATTCCTATACTCACGCTACTTGTGAACACCAAACGCCGATATATGCGATAATTACGCCAGTAATTAAAGAAGAAATAAAATTGACCTGTTGAGCCAAAAGAGAAGAGCAGCATCGAGTTATTCTCGCATCCGGAACCTCATTCAAAATGCAAAAATACTGCACCTGATGATTATCTAGTAACTCGATCCCAGAAATATGTTTTAAATCCGACGTGGTTTCTCCCTCACGAAGGCGACGGTGATCACCCGCTATTTTTTTGGAAGCTGCATTGTACACGCTCTTTTGAAGAGTAGCCCCAAGCAATGAATCAATCTGCCACATGTGATAGATAAGTTAATTATCCATTAACGTGGGCACGACTTAAAATTGAGGTAAGCTTACCAATGAACCGACCAATCCCCCCAAAGCACCCATCACAAGAATGAAGAGATATGGCTTCGACTGTGAACACTCGGGATTCCAGGGTAAGCCAATCGCAGCGATCATTCCGACCAACAAACCCCCAGCAATCGATGCTGTCAAGCCAAGTAATGAGATCCCTAGACATAAGGATGATGTAAGCCTTATCCAGTGGACTTATAAATAAAGATGAACCTGTCTAACCTCCATTCGTACCCTTTGGTACCTAGAAAAGACGTTGAGCTAATTATTAACATCGCCGACCTCCAGCGAAATACCTTTTTAAGCGTTGTGATGAGCAGCGGTTGACCTTTGCTCAAGATCCCCAGTTCGCTCGCCCATGTGTCACCGCAGCAACATGCATAGTGACTACAGCATGCAATCAAACAAGGATCATGATAAATGATGTCTCCAGCGCCGAGATACCCACCCACAGCGTCCTCACCCAATATATACCAATACTAGAACTGTATGCAGCAGCCCGACTCTCGTGTCAATCACACCAAAACAGACTCGCTCTTGCGTGGCCCGACGAACAAGATAGTAATGCAATGCGCATGCAACGGTGCCAGTGAGTCCGTTGGAAAGGACTTGGATCGCCGTTCGCCGACCACCTTTTTTGAACAAGACAATTAGAGTTCTGGTCGGTCGGGTTGGAGACGATCGCGATAAACTTGTATGCTTTTCCAATACTACAAAATCGATATCCCACCTTCTTGAAAATCTTCTTCCAGTTGCTTCTTAATGTTTTGCTTGAACTGGAAAATTGAAAATATATATATGGCGACGTACAGCTTCAGAGCTCAACGGCCGCGGCAAAGGAACTGCGGCTCCAATTTGTCTCGGCATCACGTATCGAGACAAAGTATAGAGTCATCTCACCTTGGTAGCTCTCGAACCTCCAAGATAAAAACCTAATAAAACGCCGCCAAAGAGCAGGCCATCCTGCGATCCCGAACACGAAAATGTTATGCAGCCAACCACAAAGGCAGCAATAGCACCACTATAACTAAGCGACTTTTTGCGGATGCCATGTACTGCAAGGGCGGTGCAGAGTGCGAGAGTTGCGACGGGATGCATTTGCGGTGACAAGAAGCTCAGAAGATCATCGCCTGCCTTTCGCACTAGTTGCGTGGCTTTGCATATCTTCACGTAAGCATGAATTCACCCAACATCATAGCCCACAACAATATTGCAACGTGCATTATAGGAAGCAGTATTATGTTTCTGCTTTTAGTCTAGCAAACAGCATCCACAACCCTCCGCCCAACGTCCTGATCAGGGCTTCTAGCTGTGACCTCCAGCGTCACGCCGTCGTCACCAAGTACCATTCGACACCGGCAAACCACTTTTGTCCCACCAACATACACTCCGCTCAATAAGAGCGTGTGCGTTGTGGCTTTGTCCTTGACCATATCGCTTCCGTCGCATGGATGCATGCCGAGAAGTTGAAGCAAATTTTGTACCGCAGCTTTGGGTCGGGCAGGGAGGACATCATTATAATTAGAGCGCGAGTTTTAAAAATCATAGCACTCCATGAGCGCTTACCTTTAATGCTAGCTACATTGGTCAGGGCGTACGTCTCTGTAACCTCGGTGGCCTCCCCGAGTTCCTCCCACGTTCGCTTAAAGTCGACGATGTACGACGGGAGCATGTAGTCTGCCGTTACCAGATCCAAATCTTCCAACTATGTACAAAACTAAGCACGTGTTTATCGGGAGCAACTTTGTGTGCAACCGCTATCATACCAAATATTCATCCTCGTAGCCTTCTTCCGAATCAGGTTCGCCCGTGCTAGGATCGCAGTCTTTGACAATAAAACGTAACGCATTTGAAAAGGTTGCTGAGATTATAATAACGGCATTAGCAACAGCACATTCATCATGATGATACGGGACGTCACTGCATACCCGTCGGACACACCCCGCCAGGCCGGCTGTACACAACGTATGCTGTTCCCGGGATGTCATAGATGAGTCTTTGGATGGGTATAGCCTTATCTTGCACCAACGCTGTCGCGTCATCGTCCTCAGAGGTCTCCAATTTCATCACGACATTGACATTTTCCAAAAGAGAGTCGTTCAATGTGTTGCGGCAGTCAAACTGGCTCACCGAAAATGACACGTCAACGCAGGTTATGGATTAACCAACGATGCATCCTACCTGGAAAACCAAGTGCTCTGAGAAGACATGCTTCACGCATGAGACGACGTACTCAGTTTCTGATTCTGTCAACTCGACAGGTTTTGACGACTTGAAAAGCGACCCCAACCCAGCCAGCTCTGGGATCTTCTCCATGGCAGCCGCATATCCAGCCTGTGCGTCACCCGCCGCTGAGGGCACAGCTCCCCGTGCGGCAGGAGTGCTTGAAGGTGCACTCGGTGTCGGCCCACCCTGAGTGCTTCGCAAAGTGGGAACTGCTAGTTCTGCAGCGGCCGTCGCGACCCCTGAATACGATGGCACATGAGCATATCAAAAAAGAACGTTCGATACAACGCTTGTGACGTACGAGCTCGTTCCGCCCTCTCTTGCGCAGCCGTGATCACAGGTGTGGTACTGATATCAAAGGCCGAAGAATGAGCGGCCTCATCGTTCACGTATTCGACGAGTTTCCGTTCGAGAGAGGGCCAGCTATATGTGGTTTCTACGTTGGGTAAGATTGGCAGTTCCATATGAACACGGACGCCCAATAATCAGAATGACTTTGCCGCAACTAACCATCTGCAATGTAACGCTTGCAAAGATCCTCGTCATCGATGATGCGTAGATACATCACTGCACGATCTCTTACTTCATCCTCATTATCGTCCAAGCATCTTCCATGATTATCCAGAGATATGAGGATGGCGTGCAAATACACGAATGTCACGAACAGCTGTACTCACCTGGTCAGAAGAACCTTAACACGGTCTCGTAGCTCGGGGAGATGGACCGCAAACCGCGCCAAAGCACTCACTGCAGCCGCACGGACTGTGGCGTTTTCAAGAATAACCCGATTGTAAATATATCGGATGTACTTTGACGGTTTTGATGTCTTGGGCCCTTCCCTTCCAAGCAAGTGCAGTATGCGAACAGCTAACTTATTGAACTCGCAATCTTCGATGAACTCGCATAGGTGGGATAGTGCTAATCGGTAGAAAGAATCCAATATTACAATACGATTCCTCGCTCCGGTTGCTCCACCATGTGCCCCTTACCAAACTCCTTGGACTCAGGGATATGATAAATAATATCCAAAATGGCGTCTACAATCGCTCTCTTGTATTCGTATCCACCCTCATCTCTCAGCACATTCGATAGGAAGTTCAGCATCAACGATTGCTTCGCCGGAAATTTGAGGCAGAGAGACCGGATCGCATCAATAACGATGATTTTGAACTCGTCAGATATCTCATTCATAAAACCGGTGATTTGCTTCATCAGACGATCTACGCTGGCTTCGTTACCGGTCTGATGTCAACAGGATAAGCAGACCATCAAACACATGGGCGATATACATGTGTGCGCACCTTTAGGAGGGTAGTGATGGCGAATGTGGCGATGCTTCTATTAGGATCCGTTATCAGATTCTCCATGTCCAGGTTGCATGGGAATACTGCGGCAGGATGTGTCATTGCTAGTTTGCTTAGGGTCCGGATGGCCGCGAAGCGGAGGGTGGGCTTGTGATTCACGAGCATGAGCTGCAGAGCTGAACAAAACGTCAAGACAGTGACGATCACGCGCGCTGTATGTTCTTCACCCACCGGAAACTGCGGGGAACAATTCTTTACTTGTGACATCCCGCAAGTCGCAAATTGCGCGTGCTGCCTCATATACGACCATATCGTGCTTGTGCCGCAACCAGCCTTCCAGTAAATCGTACAGAGAGCGTGACCTGCGTAAACGTTACTAAGGACACTTGTACTCTCTGAGACCACGTGGATCACCCATACCCTGGTTCTTCGTCCTCCATAATCTTACACGCATATCGAATCAACATGCAGTACGCTAAAGGTGAGCGCAAGGATCCGCGGGAGTAGTTCTGCACCAATTTAATGACGGCCATTCGATCATGTTGCCGAATCTGGTACATTAAACCTAATGCATGGTACTGTGTAATAGGACCTTTGCTGTTGATGGATTCCTGGACCTCGTTAGCCCACCGTCTCACAACATCCTTATTCGCGCCAAAAAGATGAAGGGAGGAAACGAGAGCTGCGCTAGAGACACTGGGATTTTTGTCCACAATTGCCTGCTTTATGAATCGCTCGATCGCTTGCAGCATGGAGCTCTAAATCCCATGATGGGTCAACCAAATCCATCAAAACATATACATGTGACAAGACTTAAGCGTTCTGATATGTCCGCTTACATCGGTAATCTTTGCCAACGCTCGAATAGCATTCGCTCGGTAGATAACGTCCGACTTTGCATTCATATCACGCATCAGACTTGAGGTCACCATGATGACATCCTCGGCCACCGTCGATAGTTCTTTGATGAGAAGGTAGACCATTTGCCGAAGTGGGGTCTGAAAAGCACGTGAGATGCAACTCTATGGATACTTGTAGTATGGAAGCATGATGATCACGGTAACATACATCTTGAGATTGAAAGAGCTTTGTGATGGAGAAGAATGTTTCGGTCGCTTCTTGGGTGTGAAACACCTCGGACTGGTAGAGCAGATACACAATCTTGGTCAATATGAGGCGGCATTTCCGAGGATTGATGGGAGTTTCGTTGAATGCGCGTGCTTCTTGCAGGACCGTACTCTTGTCAATGTGGAAGAAGAGGCCTGCATCTGGCAGTTTTTAAAAGGCAAATCCATGGTGGCCATCAGGTCAGATAAGCACGTAAAAGTGACGATTTTCCTTTGCACCCGTACCCGAGTCTTCATCTTTCTTGCCCAAGTTCATGGTGTTTGAAAATGCTACAAATCCCAAGTTGCGCGTTGAACGGGACTTGTTCCAAGTTTGGCTTGGAGAGACGCCTCACCACCCGGACACGTGTCACGCGTTTCCAGTCTTGTTGCTATGGCAACATTTTGCTTACCTAGGAGACTCGTCTGGGTCGCTGTGGGAGAGCCGACGGTATGGCTGCGGTATGTAACTTTGTATGCAGATTGCGTTACAGATGCCCCAGGATTTCTGGGTTTGAGTGCCGCCCTTTTCTTAGTTTTGGGCATTTTGAGGAGCAAGACTTTCTCTACAGGTTTGGGACTTTTAAGACATGGGGTTTGGAAATTGTCTTATCGACGGGCCGACAACCCCTCTGCAAGAGATCCATAGGATCTGGTGACTTAGTGTCGCAAGAGCTCTGGAGGATTTGGGGACTGTCCTACCGACGGGCCGACAACCCCTCTGCAAGAGCTCCATAGGAACTGGGGACTTTTCGACCGACGGGCCGACAACCAAGTATCACCACAAATGTCGCAAGAGCTCCGGAGGATTTGGGTAGATGGCCCGGAATTATCGACTGCAATGTTTTATCCTTTCAAATCCTGCGAGGGTGAGAGCAATACTGATACAAGGGCAAGCAAACGCTGTGAAAGTGGCAGTCATTGTGCGAACTCGTTTCATACCTAAAGTTTGGGGAGCCCCGACCCTCTCGCTTGAATCGTTGCAATTACGCTTGCGGTTGTACCCCAGAATACCACCCCGAACATCTGGGCTTGACTTTGAAATACAGGAATCTCGACTACGTTGGCACTTTTCTAAAACCCCAGTTATACGCCTTTCCAAGATTAGCGATTTCCTCATCCTGGCAGAGGAGTCACACGTCACAGGCAAAATTGCCGTGCCTGATGCGGCCGGGCGCAACCGTAGAGGAAGGCGCATATTCAAAAGAATGAACAGAACGCTCATATTGTTCTGTGTAGAATACCCGGATATCCACTGAGGATTGCACCCGGTTGTAGAGCTATGTCCCTGGTTCAGCCAGGAATGGCACGAAACCAGCCTGAAGTGGCCTATCTCGTCCTCATTCAAAACGATGCATCTATTATGAAGACAACCTGTCATCTTGGAGGGGTGCTGGCTCGAGGCCGGTGATGATTGCCCACTACGATTGTGGAAAGTCTTGGGGTTCCTTGCATCGGTTTATCAAGGTAACTTGGGAGCGGAGTTTTACATCCTGATATAATGTCTTGTAGAGTTGTTTTAAATAGAAGACCATACTTCCATCCGCTTCCTCTTCAATAGAAACAATCGAATAATTCTTTTCACATTCTAACGCTGCACACGTACACGAGATGGTGAAGTTGTCGCTCGTTATCATTGCGGCCCTCACCACGACTGCACTAGCAGGTACACATACATTTGCTCGATGCACAAAATGACATCCTTCTGATCACACAGTGTTGGCATAAATAGTACCTACTCCTCAAATCACTACAGAGAGAAATTGCAAAGGCGAGAAATGTGCTGAAATCTCAGCTTGGACAGAATCACTCACCAAGGTCATCCGAGTTGATCCAAGAGGTAGCGTGCCGTATGATTCCTGAGATGATATGTAATGGAGTTGCTCTAATGGTCTGTTCTGGCATACATTAGCACCCGCGCCACATGACGGACCACATCCTGATAGTGACGGCGAGGCGATCCCTCGAAACACTACATCAGTTCCTAAAAAAGAAGATGCGAAAGCACCGGGGAACCCACCAAACGCTGGCAAAGATGCCGCAAAAGCAACGGTAACGCCACCAAGCGCTGGAAAGGACGCCGCGAAAGCAACGGTGACCCCGCCAAGCGCTGGAAAGGACGCTGCAAAAGCGACAGTGACCCCGCCGAACGCTGGCAAAGACGCCGCGAAAGCAACCGGTAAAGACGCCGCAAAAGCTGCTGGTAAAGACGCCGCAAAGGCAACGGTGACCCCGCCAAACGCTGGTAAAGATGCCGCAAAGGCCACTGGTAAAGACGCGAAAGCAGCTGGTAAAGATGCCGCAAAAGCAACGGTGACCCCGCCGAACGATGGAAAGGACGCCGCGAAAGCAACGGTGACCCCGCCAAGCGCTGGAAAGGACGCCGCGAAAGCAACGGTGACCCCGCCAAACGCTGGTAAAGACGCCGCAAAAGCAACTGGTAAAGACGCGAAAGCAGCTGATAAAGATGCTGCAAAAGCGACAGTGACCCCGCCGAACGCTGGCAAAGACGCCGCGAAAGCAACCGGTAAAGACGCCGCAAAAGCTGCTGGTAAAGACGCCGCAAAGGCAACGGTGACCCCGCCAAACGCTGGTAAAGATGCCGCAAAGGCCACTGGTAAAGACGCGAAAGCAGCTGGTAAAGATGCCGCGAAAGCAACGGTGACCCCGCCAAGCGCTGGAAAGGACGCCGCGAAAGCAACGGTGACCCCGCCAAACGCTGGTAAAGACGCCGCAAAAGCAACTGGTAAAGATGCTGCAAAAGCGACGGTAACCCCGCCAAACGCTGGTAAAGATGCTGCAAAAGCGACAGTGACCCCGCCAAACGCTGGCAAAGACGCCGCAAAAGCAACTGGTAAAGATGCTGCAAAAGCGACGGTAACCCCGCCAAACGCTGGTAAAGCTGCAAAAGCGACGGTGACCCCGCCGAACGCTGGAAAGGACGCCGCGGACGCCGCTAAAGCAGCTGGTAAAGATGCCGCAAAAGCAACGGTGACCCCGCCGAACGCTGGAAAGGACGCCACGAAAGCAACTGGTAAAGATGCTGCAAAAGCAACTGGTAAAGATGCTGCAAAAGCGACGGTAACCCCGCCAAACGCTGGTAAAGATGCTGCAAAAGCGACAGTGACCCCGCCAAACGCTGGTAAAGACGCCGCAAAAGCAACTGGTAAAGACGCGAAAGCAGCTGGTAAAGATGCTGCAAAAGCTGACGGTAACCCCGCAAACGCTGGTAAAGATGCAAAAGCCACGGTGACCCCGACAACAGCTGGAAAAAACGCGACGGAAGCTGCTACAGCAGCTGGTAAAGACGCCGCAAAAGCAACTGGTAAAGATGCTGCAAAAGCGACGGTAACCCCACCAAACGCTGGTAAAGATGCTGCAAAAGCGACGGTAACCCCGCCAAACGCTGGCAAAGACGCCGCAAAAGCAACTGGTAAAGATGCTGCAAAAGCGACGGTAACCCCGCCAAACGC
>NW_015971537.1:1495963-1594535 GCF_000182565.1 Spizellomyces punctatus DAOM BR117 | reverse complement strand
GATGTTCAAAAGCGACTGTTACCGCCTCAAACGCTGGCAAAGACGCCGCAAAAGCAACTGGTAAAGATGCTGCAAAAGCGACGGTAACCCCGCCAAACGCTGGTAAAGATGCTGCAAAAGCGACAGTGACCCCGCCAAACGCTGGCAAAGACGCCGCAAAAGCAACTGGTAAAGATGCTGCAAAAGCGACGGTAACCCCGCCAAACGCTGGTAAAGCTGCAAAAGCGACGGTGACCCCGCCGAACGCTGGAAAGGACGCCGCGGACGCCGCTAAAGCAGCTGGTAAAGACGCCGCAAAAGCAACTGGTAAAAATGCTGCAAAAGCCGACGGTAAAATGCTGCAAAAGCGACGGTAACCCCGCCAAACGCTGGTAAAGATGCTGCAAAAGCGACGGTAACCCCGCCAAACGCTGGTAAAGATGCTGCAAAAGCGACAGTGACCCCGCCAAACGCTGGTAAAGACGGCGCAAAAGCAACTGGTAAAGACGCGAAAGCAGCTGGTAAAGATGCTGCAAAAGCGACGGTAACCCCGCCAAACGCTGGTAAAGCTGCAAAAGCGACGGTGACCCCGCCGAACGCTGGAAAGGACGCCGCGGACGCCGCTAAAGCAGCTGGTAAAGACGCCGCAAAAGCAACTGGTAAAAATGCTGCAAAAGCGACGGTAACCCCGCCAAACGCTGGTAAAGATGCTGCAAAAGCGACGGTAACCCCGCCAAACGCTGGCAAAGACGCCGCAAAAGCAACTGGTAAAGATGCTGCAAAAGCGACGGTAACCCCGCCAAACGCTGGTAAAGATGCTGCAAAAGCGACAGTGACCCCGCCAAACGCTGGCAAAGACGCCGCAAAAGCTGCTGGTAAAGACGCCGCAAAGGCAACGGTGACCCCGCCAAACGCTGGTAAAGATGCCGCTAAAGCAGCTGGTAAAGATGCCGCGAAAGCAGCTGGTAAAGATGCCGCTAAAGCAGCTGGTAAAGATGCCGCGAAAGCAGCTGGTCAAGACGCCGCGAAAGCAGCTGGTAAAGACGCCGGGAAAGCAGCTGGTAAAGACGCCGGGAAAGCAGCTGGTAAAGACGCCGGGAAAGCAGCTGGTAAAGACGCCGCGAAAGCAGCTGGTAAAGAGGCCGGGAAAGCAGCGGCACCAAACGCTGGTAAAGACGCCGCGAAAGCAGCTGGTAAGGACGACGGGAAAGCAGCTGGTAAAAACGCCGGGAAAGCAGCTGGTAAAGACGCCGCGAAAGCAGCTGGTAAAGACGCCGCGAAAGCAGCTGGTAAAGACGCCGCGAAAGCAGCTGGTAAAGACGCCGGGAAAGCAGCTGGTAAAGACGCCGGGAAAGCAGCTGGTAAAGACGCCGGGAAAGCAGCTGGTAAAGACGCCGCGAAAGCAGCTGGTAAAGAGGCCGGGAAAGCAGCGGCACCAAACGCTGGTAAAGACGCCGCGAAAGCAGCTGGTAAGGACGACGGGAAAGCAGCTGGTAAAAACGCCGGGAAAGCAGCTGGTAAAGACGCCGCGAAAGCAGCTGGTAAAGACGCCGCGAAAGCAGCTGGTAAAGAGGCCGGGAAAGCAACTGGTAAAGACGCCCCTAAAGCAGCTGGTAAAGACGCCGCGAAGGCAGCTCCAAAGGCTGGAAAAGACGCTGCCAAAGCAACTGGAAAAGACGCCGCGAAAGCAGCTCTAAAAGACGCCGCGAAAGCAACTGGTAAAGATGCCGCAAAAGCAACTGGTAAAGACGCCGCGAAGGCAGCTCCAAAGGCTGGTAAAGATGCCGCCAAAGCAACTGGAAAAGACGCCGGGAAAGCACCTGGTAAAGATGCCGCAAGAGCAGCAACTGGAAAAGACGCCGCGAAAGCAGCTGGTAAAGATGCCTCGAAAGCAAACGTAACGAAGGCGGCTCCGAAGGCAACTCCGAAGGCGGCGCCCAAAGCGGCTGCAAAAACTGCGGCCCCAAAAGCTGCGGCTCCGAAGGGGAAAGCGAAGCTGCGGCTGTTGAAGCGACTGTTGCGGCTTTTGACCGAGCAAAAGATGCAAGGAAATAAGGTGAGACATCAGTATTTTCAATCTACTGGGTCTCCGTTCCACCACCTTTAACAATATACCTTTTTTTCCATAGCAACATCGTGTCGATGCGTGAGCTCCTCGGCACCTGAGCATCCCTAAAGTTCTGCAACCGCTGGGGTAGAACTCAAGTTTGAATTGTGAAAAAGCATAGATAGTTTGTCTGCGGATTACGTCTGTCGGTACAAGTACATCTATTGGATGTATGAATGTTTTGCTGTAAATACGTGCCAAGTGCAAGTTTTGTATACACTGTAAATAAAGCAAGGGATATATGTTTTTTCCTTAAGTACGGTCGAAAGACACCTTTGGTTTCGCGTTATGCCGTGTTTTATTTTTAAATAACTTGGTTGATGTGAAATAATATCTGTTTGATGATGTCTATTGTACTAGAAAACTCGTTTGACATGAAAAAGATTGGTCGTCTTTGGATTTACCTAGCAGAGGTGCTTCGTCACTCGCAGGACGTGCATTGCAGGCAACAAACGGATTTGTCCTGTTGTGTCGGTGTAAAAAAAAAGTCACTCGGTGTCAGTGCTCTCATGATGGTTACCGTACGTACTACATGGACCGAGTGGATGATCTATGCTCCCTTTCATCTGAATTGCAGATTGATATCAACATCTCAATATTGAGCATCACGAGCGACGGGGTTGTATTGAGCGGAACAGAGCTCCCAGATACACAAATTCGTATGTGTTCGCGCTGTATACATGTCGGTCGGTCATCGCGACCTCAGCGTCACGCTCCCGAACGCTTTCCCCCACATTAAGGATCCTTTTCAGCGGCTCGCGTCAACCATATCTCCAGGAGCCTGTGTTCGCCGGAAAGACACATTAGATGCGCTCTGCTCTCATGCAACTAGCTAGACAAGTACTAGGGACCTGGGGGCCGTACCAGGCCCGACGAGCGTACAAGGCCGGTATGGCCCCAGTTGCCGCCAGTAAGTCATCACATATAAGCTACGCACGGCAATCTCCTGAATACGGTGAAAATAGCTGGTGATTTTTTATACCGTAAAGAATTCCCTTGGGTCCTTCTCAGGCCCTTTCCCTCGAACTTTCTTATTTCGCAGATCTTTATACCATGCCCTAGCTTCCTGCTTTTCCTCGGCAGTCAGTTTCCCTCTCGCTCGCGGGGTGTACGATGCCTCCATTATTTCGGAAACATATGCATCTTTCGCTGTTGACGACATTACAGGAACAGGCCTGTCGCGGCGTGCCATGTCGTCTTTATATCGCTGGAAACATACTCTCTTCCAGTCTCGTCGGCGCTCAACAGGTCGCATACCGCGATTTGGCGGATGCCCAGTATCGGTTAGGATGGCCAGGGTCCACCACAGCTCCCCAGAAGGGCAGTGGCGGCGCTCTGAGTGAAGAACGTCAGTCGTTTGGAGGACACGCAAGATATCTGGAGGTGGCAGATATCGTGTAAGTAGATAATGCAGAATCGGGGTACGCGGACGGGGCTTTGAGGAAGATATTTCAAGGGTCGTTGAGAGGAGATCAAGCAATGTCGGAGGCATGATCTTGGCCAGCAAAGGCAATGTCCGCCATCACAGCTGCACGACGACGTTACGTAAAGTTGCCATGGTAACATCCAGCGCTCACCCCGCCTGCCAGTTTTGCCACTGCGATCTTTCTAAATCCCTACACTGGACAAAATGAAGATTGGCGCCAGGTTTCCCTCGCGCATGCCCACGGACCACATTCTCAAACAAATTGCATTCCCTCCTCCGCCAGCAGCGTTTCGCGAAACAATTTCCCTTGACGGGTCGGTAAGACCCCCGCGAATTGGCATTCGAGAACAGGGGCGTATCCGCAAAGCATGTCGAATGGCTGGGCTTGATTCTGTGGCGAACCTTGGACTACCGGCGGAAGTAGGTGGGATCTTCAAAGCCAAAGCGGTGCAGCCGAAGGGGACAAAGAAGGAGCTGGAGCAATACAACAGGTGTGTCCAGGAGGAGTAGCGAAGGAGTATACCTCATTTGGTTCGCAAACTTTTTGCATCTTTCTTATTGACCTAAATCAACGTATCGTAGGGAGAAGAAAATTGCGGAAAATATGGCCAAAATGCCGGAACGCATTGCCGCATGGAAGGAGGTGTGGATTGCAACGTTATTGATCTTCAGTCGCTTTGATACCAATGTGGGCTTTCCGTTTATAGGAACGGCGCAAAGCGAAAGAAGCTGCGAAACCTGAACTTCCATTCTGATCCATTCCCACATGTACATTATCAATTCCCTTTGTGGATAGTCGTTACCCCTAGTCGAACATGTCTACCCGTTTAATTTGCATTTAGAAAGAGCACGGCCAAACTGGTCAAAACCACTCTACGTCGGCAAAAATGCCGTATCTCTGCGATTAATGATTATATACGTCTATTTACAATCCAGTTCCCTTCTGGTTATTCTGGTTTCTCGCCGCAACCCCACCATGCCGTACGTCTCGTACCGAGGTTTGATTATGCTGGGTTGTAATCCTCATGGCCGTGGACTTCGTCTCCCAATTGATCAATGCACAAATGGCTGTCCGAGCTCAGTTTCGTTTCGTGTTCTGCCCAAAGCTGGCAGCGAGAGATTGCGTCAGTGCTGCAGTCTTGCGCGCTTGAGCAGCTTCCAAGAATATCTACTTACTGCAAAAGCTTCTCAATGAGGTCGACATGCGTCAGCACCATCCGTCTACAGCAATACCGCTTTAGGCCAAGCTGTGTAAGCGCCTCTCCTTCACTGTAGTCGGCTTGAAGCAGTGACAAATACTTTTCCCATTTGTCACCCACGACTTTACCGCAGCTGTGGACATCGAAGGTTGGCTGAAAAGGTCAAGAAGATGGCTGCCGTATTGTTACTTGCCTAAAGCACCGTACTGGAATAATCATGCTGCAAGCTTGGAAATGACTGCAAAAAGATCCTACAATCAACACCCCCAAGCAGCAAAAACGAAGTTCGCAAGTAAAAGGCTTAGCTCCCAGTAGGTCACATGATCTATTTCCTTTGTGACTGCGCCGCCCAATAGGCCACGTCACTTGGGAAGATGAACTTCTCGCGTTCCAAACGACTTCTGCAGTTTCCTTTCATCGTTCATCCTTTTGAAAATAGCCATAGGACGGCCCAATTTTGTTGAGAAACGAGTTAGAAGCAGTCACCTTTACTGAGAATTTGACAAAAAAGAATGGTGCGTCCTGGATTTGGAGTGTTTCACGGTTCTAGGTTCTCAGTGCTGTTCACCCGAGTAGATTATTCGTCTACGATCAGCTGAAGGGCAAGGTCGTGTAAATATCGAAGCATCAGACGACATATCAGTGCTAAGGAAAAGGGTATGCTTTCAGTCGCATTGTTCAGTCGCGAGGCAGCGGAATTTCACCAACTGAGTGAGCAAAAGATTGCAGAAACTTTAAAAATATCGGAAACCACTCTTGTGCTCTCTGCGGACGAGAAGGGCCAGAAAATCATTGACGCTAAAAAGGGGACGCTGGTTGGAAAGATAGGTCTTCGGTACGACTATATGTATTCAATATTGTGAATGTACAAGCATTGATGGACTTTTGGATCTTGATTATCCAGACATGGCGATATATTGTACACTGCCTATCGGCGAGAAGAGGAACAGCAAGCCCCTACCGAAGATAAAAAGATTACCGCTGCTGTTGTGCAAGACCCGATAGACGAATATATGGCGAAACAGGAGGGAACTATTCAACGGGGCAGAGATCCACGATTGTGAGTAGACATGCACATCTTTCATTCTTCATTATACCTTGCAAAATGCTCATTAGACTGTAGCTGCAAGCACGGGACATCCGGGATGTGCGAGTATTGCATGCCCTTACAGGTACGTTTCTGTCGCGGCTGCTTCACCAGGCGGCTGCTGACATTCTCATATGAAACAGCCATGGGACGCGAAATATCTAGAGGAAAATAAGATCAAGCACATGTCGTTCCATGCATATCTTCGCCAAATTACGGATCAAAACAAAACCGCCCCCCTTACAAGCTCCCAGTTCCTTCCCCCTCTTGACGAGATGGATCTAAAGGTCAAAATACCCTGTCCCAGCAAAGGTCACGAATCGTGGCCCAATGGTATCTGCACGAAATGCCAGCCGTCAGCCGTTACGCTGCAAAGCCAGGTAATGTCAAAAACCAAGTTTCGAAATCATTTAGATGCCCATCGGTTCCTAATCCGTGCATCAGAGCTTTCGAATGGTGGACCATATCGAATTCGAAACAGCAGGAATGATAGAGAACTTTTTGACGTTTTGGCGATCATCTGGATATCAGCGATTTGGATATCTATATGGACGCTTTGAGCAGTATTCAGAGGTGCCATTGGGTGTCAAGGCCGTGGTTACAGCTATTTACGAACCTCCGCAAGAAGGGGCGTATGACGGGTTGCAATTGACCTTGCCTAATCCTGAAGAGACATCAGTGGATGAGGTGGCCACAAAGCTGGGGCTTACAAAGGTACACTAATGCTGGATGACCCGCGCCGAAAATTGTCAGGCCCCACCTTTAACGTTCTGCTGGAACAGGTCGGAATGATTTACACGGACCTCACTGATGATGGGACAGGGAATGGAACTGTCATTTGCAAACGACATAGCGAATCATACTTTTTGTCATCTGCCGAGTGCATTCTGGCAGCTCAAATGCAGTTAAAGTACCCTACACCCAGCAAGTGGTCTGCAACTGGCCAGTTCGGCAGCAGATTTGTCACCTGTGTCATGACTGGTGAGCTTACGTGCAGTTTCTTCATGTTTACGATATGTCGCTACTGTCTTTACATCCGATTGATGGCAATTATATTTAGGTAACGAGGACGGGGGTATTGATATATCAAGTTTCCAGGTTTCAAATACAGCAATGGCGATGGTCCGCGACGATATTGTGGAGGCATCTGTGGAGCCTTCACTGATGAGAGTTAAGCAATCGACAAATGAGCAATATGTACCGGAAGTCTTTTACAAGTACAAGAACGAGTATGGGATAATGGTGAAGGATGCCGCGCGACCAACTTTTCCAGTGGAGTATCTCTTAGTTACTGTGAGTATTCATCAAGTCTACGTCTGTTTTATTTTTGTGTTAAACATCATGTTCAGGTCACACATGGATTTCCGCAAAATCCAAGTCCATTTTTTACTTCACCTGTTCATTTTCCAATTGAGAATCGCGGAGGGGTCGAGATCCAGGACACTGCGGCACTGCAACGACATTTCAGCACTGGAAAGCTTACAGATGCACTTTCGGATTTCCATGCCTTGGTATATCTAAAGCATCTACATGTTATAGAAGCGGTAAGTGGAAAGGCTTGGTCAAGGAGTTCGGGGCTAGCATATCTCAAAGTTCGTCACTTTTAGCCGGATTTTGAACTGGTATACCAAATTGCCAAGAACCACAGTGAAGAGACTGCCAACCAACTCGTACATCAAAGTTCATGGCAAACCTTACTGATGATATTGAACGAGGCCGGTGCCCATGGAGGAGGAGTGGGCAGCTATATGGATGCAGGATCTGGATCAGGAGCGAGTTCGGCGGCAACAGCGACGAGAGCCTCAAGCAGTACTGGGGCGTCGTGGGCTTGCAAATATTGCACATTTAATAATGCGGGTTCGGCTGATACATGTGAAATGTGTGGTTTACCAAAGGAGTAATATAAGCATACTGCGGCCATTTGCAAGAAAAGCATTTGCAAGAGCAGTTGATCAAGTGATTGACTGGCCGTTCAAATTTTCAAATACCCACCAATATTGAAGATGAATAGTTTAAAACTTGCAACAATTGTGCCATTACTGCATGTAGATCCATGAGCTGAGATGTCGCTTTGCGAGTGTTTTAAATCGGCAAAAAATGACGCGCATCTGGAACTTAGCGAGCCAGCCAGGGATCGAACCTGGGACCTTTCCCTCCGGAGGGGAATATGCAGCCACTACACTACAAGCCCGGTACTTCAGTTGTGAAGATAGCATTTCTTAGTAGCTATTACAAGTCAAAGGATGGTATGGGTTTCAACGACAAGCAGGCGGAATGCCACCCACTACCTTCCGCGATCGTCGAATACCGTAAGTTATATCTCCATTAATCCTCTGTCAACGTCACCTTCAGTCCGTAAAATGGATACATGTATCGTGTATGGCAATCACATGCATATCCATCTTTCTCGCGTAAAGGACTTCTGCAGGGGTTACCTCCCCACCAAGTCTTCAAACTATTGAACATCGGGGGTACCTTTTAATCTAGCGAACTTTGTTTGATGCCAAATTAGATACCAAATCGAACTTGCTGTACTTTTAGTGACTTGGTTGGTACGTATCGTTACAATCGTCCATTGCGGTATGCTCTAGACCGATCGTTTACTTTCCTAGCAGTTCAGCAGGCTTCATGCAGCCGCGCACCAGACGCGAGTTTAGTAAGCGCGTTTAGCTGCGCGTCCCTTGCAAACTGTTGAAGATATGTTTTGCAGAACAAGTTTTGATCTAAACCTCTAGCTTACTTTTCTGCCCATTATGATGACAACACAAAGTAATATATCCAGCTCTGCACCTACCGATGACGTGTATGTTATTCATTGCTCCCATTAAAAAAGGCACTGGATCTAATATCTCAGGAACCCGCTACACAGTCCCGTTCTCCCCGAGTATGAATCCCACCACTTGATCGAAGGGCTTCGGGAATTTGCATTGGAAGATGTTGGAACAAAGGGGTGGATGAAACAGCATCAAGTTATTGAGCGATTGAATATGCAGGTATGAGCTATATCTATTTGCTCGTAGTCACCTTTTGAGAATGGGATTCTTGGTTGGTAATTTATCTCGTTCTTCTAGGCCCATTATAATACTCAGAAAATGAACGAGGAGTTTGTCACTGAGGGTCTCATATTGGCTAACAAGGTGCTGTGTGATTGGACCTTCATCGTCACTTGCAATGACGTTTGACGTTTTCTCTGTTGGGACAGATTAAAACGATTGTCCACGATCTGTTGCTGATTGATGCGTGGAAAACTCGAATACTGCCTCTGATTCAAAGTAAAATTGAGCGAGCGAATACGCTGAAGCTATACTTTATTGTATGTACCCAGTTGATGGTTCAGTTCTTTTCTTCATCGCGGTTCTCAACGAGCAATGTTGGACAGATCTACCACGAAGCAACCGTGCTCAACCTCCTTGAGATTGTGTTATTTAATTCTGCGGCATGTGAAGCGGGTGCAGATGCATTGGTTGATTTAGTGGATTATTGCGCAAAAAAGATTGGAGCTTTGGGTAGCTGGTATGCTTATCGCGATTTGGGCAAGACATGGTACGAACTCCTCATCCTTCTGCTCATGGACGAAGGGACGACACGCAGGCCATCGATGAAGATCATCCACTGGCCAGCGCGCAAACCACGCTTCCCTTAACAACTCACCTCTCGAGCCTCTCGCTCATCCGACACCTAACGACCCATCTGTCTTCTCTCCCGTACACCCTAACTACGCGGCTGCTGGGTAAACACGATATGATTTGCGCTTTAGTATGGGTTATGGAACGCGCACCGTGGCAGAGGAGACGGCGGGAAGGGAAGGCATGGATTCTGGAGAGATTTGGAGAGGGTGGTGAATGGAGAAAGGTTGTGGGGGAAGATGTTGAGAGGGTAACCGGATGGGAAGCGCAGGTGGGTGGACATGTGCATTACGCCTCGTGTATCGGTATGGTGCCAAAGACGTGAATACTTGCCTCCCTTAGACATGGCTAGCACTATACAACTTGCTTCTTACCGATGAATGCCGCCAAAAATACCAATTCAACACCCACAACCATGCGGTTGTTCTCAAAGTAGGTTTTTCCATTCATCGCCGTACCTCATCCTGAAGCAAAACTCATCGCTACCCAAAAGCTCAAACCACACCTCACGGCAACCGTCCTCGACCAAATTCCCCCATTGACCTCCTTACTCCGATACCTCGAAGAACTCTCCCTTTTCACTCCCCCCGAACCAGGGACAACCGGTACATTGTTGACCGGATTTGTGGAAGAAGTGCCTCTTGTCATGGAAGGGATTTTGCGGAATGTGGACCTGGAAAAGATTGGTGAGAGTACTTTGACGAGACTGGTAGATGATGATGAAGAAACTGTCAAAGGGTAAACTGGCACATTGTAATGCGCGGCCAATGACGATGAAATATACCAACATATCATTCTCCTCGTCAGACTTGCCGAAACATATACTCACCCGACACTCTCGACACTTTTGCCTGATGCACCGAAATGTGCCAACCCCGATTGTCCAAACCGGTCAACGCATACTGCTACACAACGGTGCTCGAGGTGTAAAAGCGAATGGTACTGCTCGAGACCTTGTCAGGTCAAGAATTGGGGTGAACATAAAAAGGTTTGTGATTTACTCAGGGCGGCTATATAGATGCAAACAAAACGGGTGTAGAGTAACGTTGACAGCAAAGAAAAATGTGACCGATTCGTCAGATATAAAAGCTATCTCACCTATATACAAAAATTATCATCAAACATTAACAGGCTTCACGTCAGACACCTTCTCGGTCTGATATTTATCATACAAATCCAATAGCACAATAGCATCATTAGCTGCCAATGGAGAAAGCCATCAGTACCCAGGCCGCCAACGCGATCTCGTATGACAAACATACCAGCATATCTCAATTGACTAGCTCTCAATGGTCTTCTCTCCCAGTTGCTGATTCTCACAGTTTTGTCCAACCTTTTATGGAGTATCAGCTCCACCATCTTCTTCAAGCTGTTTTTGTGCTTTTTGGTAGGGTTGTTACCGTTGACGGGATACTTGCACAAGTCTTCAAACCGCGGGATTTGAGCAAGTGGTGGAAGAGACGGGAAGATGGTGCGGAGGAGGGAGAGATCATGCGAGAAGTCAAAGCCCAATTTAAGGATGGTGCGGCTAGTGAAAAGACGTTCGAGGGTGCGAGATAGATCCTTGCGCGGAAGGTGGATAAGATCGAGAATCCGGCAAATTCTGCGTGGTGCGGAATTGACGGGACTCGTTTCGTCTGCATCATTTAAATCTAATGCAATCTGGAGGATAGCCGGTGGTGCTGTATCCGCAGTGATTCTTAATGCCGTCGGCGCCCATTCACAGTCAATTCCGACTTTGACGACTCGCTCAGAGATCAGTCCGTTCAAAACCTCAAGTTTTTCTAACGTATTCACAAACTCCACTGGCACATCCGATAGGTACATGTCCATCTTCTTTCCGTGTGCCGGGACGGAATGAAATTCCGGTGTTGGCTCCACAGTGACTTTTGTCATTTGACCATAAAAATCTCGTACTTGCAGCAACTCGGATAGAAAGGCACCATAAAGTCTTGTCTTCTCGTACCGCATAAAATGGCCCACAAAAAGCTTACTCAGCACAGTTTTCCAGCGCTTCGATGACCCTGCTGTAGCCACTGTTTCAAATATATCAGTATAATCCTCGAGCTCTGCAAGGTCCAGGTTGGGAGAAGAAAAGATGAGCAAATCGACTTCGTGCAGAAGCCAAGTCACTGTCATGAGTCGGCTTGCAGCTGCCACAGAATGATAATTCGCGTCAGGGTCAATCCGGTGCTTGGCCATAATATCAGATCCCGCCTTGGCGTATTGCTTCAAGAGCATTCTATGCTCTGTTCCGACAAAATGTCCCGAACCTAGCATGTGATCTATAGTTTTCAACTCTTGCGAACACATCTCCTCCATCAACTCGCAAAAGGTTATCAAGCGGTCCGTATAGCCGGCCAACAAAACAGTTATGCTCTTCTTGTCCTCTGCTCTCGCCAACTGAAGTAGTAATGCCCGATGATCGACATAGGGATAAAATCCATAGTCGGTTGCAAGCATCACGCACTCTGCAAGGGCTCCTATTGCTAAAAGACGTTCGAAAAGAGAGCGCCCCAGTAATCGATGGTCAGATACATTGAATGCGATTCCGAAAGGAGGGATTAGGAGGCAAAGGAGCGGCGATTCGGTATAATTTGCAAGGAGGGATAGCAATCGCTTGGTATTTGTAGTTCGGAGAGCTGTTGACGCTGGGGTAATGTCGTCGTCAATTCTCTTAACGGCACGCTCGGTTTTCTGTCGTTTGGGGTACTGGTCTTCTGAGTTCTTACCGTCAAGTTCCTCGAGTACTTTAGTTTTTTCATCTTTTCTCTCTTTCATTTGGTCCTTCATCCAGCCCGTCCAATCCTCGCTCAAGTACAACTTTCCCACAACTTCCCCGAGTCCTCGTAAGACTTTGCGTTGCTCTCTCAGCGTGCATTCTTTCAACTGAATGCTTGCAGCAATATCAAGTATGAATGCTACAGGATCCTCGTGAGTGCGTACGTGGGACCGGAAGGTTTGGGGGAACGCCGGGGATTGTTGCTGTTGGAAATGGGACTGAATGAGATTGAGCGCAGAGGCTGCATCGTTATCTTTGACGCATGTGTAAAATGACGGCCCAGCTCCGCCTTTTGGCATTGCGGAGAGACTACGCCTCAAAGACAGCAGCAGAGAGCGGCTCTGCAATGCACACACTCTTGCTAGCAGATTGCGAATACGGGCAAAACCCCAAATTGCCAGTAAATCCTGTGCTTACGAGTTGTGGGAAAATGGAACAAGCTCAAATCGCTGCTCATCGCATCGTTAATGGCGAGATAGCGGGCGTCCAAAATTTGGTTATGTTTTTCACTTTGGAATTTGACATGCATCAACAAGGAGATTCTGATGAGCAATACAGCTTGTCTCACGCCATTTTCCTTCTTGCAAACATGGCATTGAATTTAAAATCTCGCCAAACATGATTCAAACAAGTGCATCAAACAAATGTCTGCATCCTACTAGAGTCAAAGGCCAAAAAAAAGTATTCTTCAACTGCTGCAAAGATGCGAATGTACGCACGCCCCTCCAAGAGCGAAACATACACCCTGGTTTTCTCCTCTACGCACCCTCAGGAAAAGTTCCGTGTCCATAAAATACAACACGTCTGCAAAATGGTGCGAATCTACAACGACTTTAGCGCTCGATTACCTCGGTGTGAATTAGGGTATATTTTCCACTTTCAGACCAAGCACTCGAGAGAAACAAGAATATCTGACAGTTACACCCTCCGCTATCTGTCACGGAACTCAGAAAACAAGTTCTGTTTAGCGCGAATTCTCATCATTGGGTGATATGTATAGATAATGTGTTGCGAGTCGAAGGTTAATCCTAAGACAAGTAAAGAAATATCGAGGGGATTGGGAGCAGCCGCCTTTTATACCCCAAGGCATGTGGCTTGGAACAAAAAAATTACAGCCAATGAGAACTGCTTACTGCGCCATAGCTTAGCACATTCCTTTTATGGTAAGCATGCAAATGGAAATTCACCACGATCGAAAGCGCAGAACACAAGGAGAGCTTCGCTTGGCCTGCCCCGCGTGCCCTCCTTTCTTTATTAGCAACTATTGCTAGCCAACAATCACTATGTACAAATAAAAAAGTTGATGTTGTCCATCTAGTGTGTGTACGGTTGCCTTGCGGGCAGCATTCCCGTCATCCCTCAGCTTCTATGTACGTCTTTCTCTGGGTATTGCCGAGTAGGGCTTTGCAAATATAATCTCATCTCTCATTCTATGACGCAATGAGAAAGTTTCCAGCAATCTAATGAGGCAAGGTTAGAAAATACATATGGTCTCCTCCAACTACAACAATCTGTAATTACCAGTAATGGAATATTATACCGATCTCGTCGAATTGTAAAGCTGAAACAACATTGAACTTCCTTCCCCTTATGTCGCACTAGTCCGTCTCCATCCGGCGCCGGATCATCCGCCGGATTCCTCAAAACACAACTCGTCAAAACCGCCTTTTGTCCAGCATCGAAAGCGATATTGCCGTATTTTTCCCAATAATTCACAGCACTGTCTTCGTTCATCAACTCATATATACACGTTTTGCCCTCTCGTAGTTGCTCAATCGGAATTCCAACCAAAGAGGCAAATTCCTTATTGGACTTCCATATCTCGCCTGTACGCCTCCACAAGCATGCCGGTATTCCCATTGACGAAAAGACGCGGTCGTACTCGAGGAGTAAACGCTCAAAAGATTCTTCCACCAAAACCAGATCGTAATCGGTGAGAGATTGCGCGACGGAACGAAACATAGGTCTGAATATCCCCATCACATTGAGAATTCGCTGACGGGAAGGGGCGGGCATGTGAGAGTCCATCCACTTTTGAAGGCGAGTGTACCCATTGACATAGTTGTAGGGCTTGAGAAGTCCAGCCTCAATCTTTGCACTAATGACCGACCGAAGACGGTCTTCGGATGGTCCGTCTTTCGGGTCAGCAGCCGTGAGAATGAATCGCTCAGCGCTGCTCAGTTTCGTCCCATTTAAAAGTGACTCTTGAGATGTAGTTGACGACGCAGCTCCCAATGGCGTTGCATAACCACTTCCTGGTGCAGACATATCAACCAAATCCATGTCAACAAGAGAAGGATCAAGAGTACCATCAAACGTCCCATCCCAACTTGCAAGAAAGTCCGAGATAATGGCAAATTCGTGCCCCATGCTTTCGCTAGCAAAAACAGGAGGGAATGCCGACATGCTCGCAAATGTAAAAGCAGTATCCAAGGCGAGCGCAGATGTAGATGCCGGTGCCATAGTTACTGGGTCAAGGGTAGCTAAAGCATTTGCGACCGTAGCTGTCAAGTCCCGATCCGATGGTAAGCCGACCAGATCTTCCGCTAGGCCAGGATCCAACATTGATAAAGAGGCTGTCTGTTGCGGTTGTGAAGTGGTTGCGGTCATTATCGGGGCGGATATAGGAGGAGGCGGGGTAGAAGCGGGTGAAGAGGAATCAGAGGACTCGTGGATGGCTGCGGTTGAGGGAGGAGATGTGACAATAACGGAACTTGGCGGTTGGACTGAACGACGTCTGTTGGTCCGCGTAGCATTGGTTTTGTAATCGTCATGACACAAGTGGGCAATCTTTCGTTTGATGCAACGCTGACAAGGTCGACCGTCGTCTTAAATAACCAAAATTTAGTTTCGCGCAGAGAGCCAACGTCATTCTCGTGTGCGCATCCCAGGACTCACCGCAAGTCATGTGGCTTCGTCTGCAGTAAACACATGCATGCGAAACTTTTCGCTTGTTTAATGCGCCTTTTCGCTTCTTATTTCCTTTTGCATTTGCGTTCACTCCTCCGTCCGAATTAGCATCAGGTTCTTGTTTCGGCTCAGTAAGGTGCTGTTGTTGCTGTTGCTGCTGCAGTGCAGACATTCCTGATGTATTTGCTGAGGACGGCTGTTGATGTTGCAAATGTGCAAGAGCGCCGATTTGTAGCGGATGAACAATCCCAGGTGTTGTAACCATCGTGTCGTGAATTTTTGCAGGATGCGGGTCCGTTTGCGGGTTGGTAAGTGCTTGCTGCTGTTGCGTTGTCAAAGTAGAGTTGTGAACTGACGCTGCAGCGGCAGCAGCAGCGACGAGGTGAACGAAAGCAGCCGTAGGAGCCGCGAGGTGGGAAAGCGTAAGGGTTTGGGATACACTTGGAGGGTTGTTGGCTGTATTGTGCGATAAGGTTGTGTTTGTTGTTTGTTGAGGTGCTTGTTCAGTTGCAATGCCGTCCATTTGCGTCGTATAAAAAGACAAGGAGAGCGCGGACCGTTCCGCCGAACGATAATCAACCTCGTCGTCAGCACCAAATCCTTGCGTCCCGTTTACTGCTTGCAGGTGGCAAAAGAAAATAGCCTTCAACCTTTGGGGCGAGCCACAGTCAAAGGACAACAACAAAAGCTATAACACGTGACATGTGAAACGTCTCAGCCGCCCGCCTGGCGGAAATGAGGCGCATCAAACCACGTGGTGTGCAAGGGGAGACAACTGGGGTCTGCGCAGGAGGTTAATACAACGACTGGATATGAAAAGTATCGCAACTATGTACAGGATTAAAAATATAAATAAATACAAAACTGCCGGTTATTACAAACTAGTCTGACTCGTCTTCATCCTCCATATCCTCCTGATGCTGAGCCCTAATCTCTGCCTCCCTTTCCGCCATTCTCCGCTTCTTTTCTTCAAGTTTGGCTTTTAGCTCCTTGGCAGGCGCAAACAGTCCTTGAGTCGCCGATCCACAAATAAAGCATTTTGGGCTTTTCGCGTGATGTTTGAGTGCGCAGGATTCGCAAAAGTAGTGCTTGCACCTGGAAACATAGAGGGGATTAGGTAAGTCCGCAAGTCCAATTGATGAACATGATAACGAGAACGTACTTTGTAACGACAGGTTCCTTGAAATCATTTCGACATATCACGCATGCAAACGGCAAGTCTTCATCCTCGTCTTCATCCTCGTCTTTCTCATCATCACTCGTAATCAAGAACCGATTTGGATCATTCTCCTGCTTCTGCTTCTCCTCCCACTCCTTGTCCAACTGCCACCCACTCTTGTAATCTCCTCGGTCGTGCATAAATTTACATGAATCCCCGTACCCGCAAAACCCTGTTTCCTTGTAATCTTTGCAAATATCGGGCTGGTAATCGAATCGACAACTGATACGAACATTCGTCGATCCACGCAATGGGCCAGCGCGAATACGTGATGCATTCGATTGTGTGACTGTATCCGTGCGCTTGTTCACATACTCTTTGTATGCTGAGAGTCCACGGTATATGTTATCTGCTGACTCTGCTTCGTCCCCAGCGAGCACCTTTGCGGGCGCTACATCTTCCTTGCCGTCAACGTCCAGCGTACGGGTCGCCATGTCCGCGCTCAGCGACGCTGCCGTCCCACTCGCGGCATAAGCAACGTCGAGAACCGACCTCTCATCGGCCCCTGAAATATCAGCTTCCTCCTTTCGCTTTTTACTTGCAGTAGTTGAGGTGAACGCTCCGCTGGTCTTTTCTCGTAGCTTTCGTGCAACAGTTGCAGCATCTGTGACCTTGTCTGGCTGGTCATCTTCATCATCGGACAGCCGTATTCGTTTTCGTTGATTCGCCAATCCCTTTTTCCCACGCTTGAAGAACGCAACCGGTGCCGGTTCTTCTCCTGCCATGGTTCAAACGTTGTCTTTGCTAGGACGCTTCAAAACTCTTTATAAGTTGCAAGTTTTGTCAGCGAAACAAGATGTCGTCCAGATGGCTTAGTAATTTGGTTGCCATGGTAATAAACGCGTCCAAGGCCAGGAGTCCAATCGAAAATGCAATGTCTGGCGTGTCCGAAACCTTGCACAAGAAAGAACTGGGAGACCACCACCTCGCTCATTCCCCCGTGAATTCCATCCCTGGCACATCGTCCTTCCTTGTATTTTAGCTTGGTGTTCTTCTCTTTTGCAGTCCCCTGTAACTCTATTAGCCACCATGTAAGATCGCTCGACACGGTAGCTGACACGTAATGGCAATCACATCTGATACCGCGGTTCATGTTAGGTCGTCATCAGCAATACAGCTTGCTAACCCAAAAGCCGAGGTGGCTCGCCAAGGGCAGGCCCTCAGCATTAACATCACTGCCGCGGGAGGTCTGCAGGATGTATTGAGGAGCAACTTGGGGCCGAAGGGTACTCAGAAGATGTGAGGACTTGTGATCTATGTCTGCGCAGACGTTTGCGACGCGATCAATAACCGTGTCTTTGTTAGGCTTGTGGGTGGTGCGGGTGATATTAAGCTCACCAAGGATGGTAAGGTGCTCCTCACGGAAATGGTAAGTTACAAGAGATCGCGTGGTGCATCGCTCAAATCACTAAACCTGAAGTCCGCGTAAACAGCAAATCCAGAATCCCACGGCAGCGATGATTGCTCGGGCCGCTACGGCGCAAGATGATGTTACCGGTGATGGAACAACTTCCAATGTATTGCTTATTGCCGAACTTTTGAAGCAAGCCGAGAGGTTCATCGCTGAGGGATTGCATCCACGTGTGATCACTGAAGGATTTGATATTGCCAAGAAAGAAGCTCTTGAGGTAACTTCTACTCCAAAATGAGCATTCGGAATTTTTGCCTGATCTTGACGGCTGTATTTCCCAACAGTTTTTGGAGAAGTTTAAGATTAAGCAGGAAATTGATCGTGAAACATTGCTGAACGTTGCACGGACGTCTCTACGGACCAAAGTTCGCCAAGAACTGGCTGATGCTTTGATGGAAGCGGTTGTCGACGCGGTACTCTGCATTCGTAAGGAAGGCGAGCCAATTGATCTCCACATGGTTGAGATCATGAAGATGATGCACAAGAGCGACACGGACACTAGATTAGTGAAGGGTCTGGTATTAGACCATGGTGCACGGCATCCAGACATGCCAAAGCGGGTTGAGGACGCCTTTGTGTTGACCTTGAACGTGTCACTGGAGTACGAGAAGAGGTACCGTCTATTTTTTTCCATGGTCGAACGTCTGGAAATTTTATTGATCTCACCCGTGACAATGTCATTGTCTAGTGAAATCAATTCTGGGTTCTTCTACAGTAGCGCTGAACAAAGAGAGAAGTTGGTAGAATCCGAGAGGAGATTTGTGGACCAAAAACTGGCAAAGGTTGTGGAGCTGAAGAAGCAAGTATGCGACGGGAACAAGAAGGGCTTCATCGTCATCAACCAGAAGGGTATCGATCCCTTGTCTCTGGACGTATTGGCGAAAAATGGCATTATGGCGTTGCGTCGTGCTAAGCGAAGGAACATGGAAAGGTAGCATCTTTCGATTGCTTGCCCAGTAGTTTACTGCGCCTTGCTTACAAACGGGACTTTAGGCTTCAACTGTGCTGCGGGGGTATTGCTCAAAACTCTGTAGACGACCTGACCCCAGACATCTTGGGTCATGCCGGCCTTGTGTACGAACACGTGTTGGGAGAGGAAAAGTTCACCTTTGTAGAGGAAGTGCAGAACCCACGATCAGTCACTATTTTGATGACTGGTTAGTTATTTTTGATGTATGAGCATTTGATTTTCATCACTTAACCTTCCGTTTTTCCCATCCAGGTCCCAACGCCCATACACTCCTTCAAATTAATGACGCTATTCGGGACGGTCTGCGTGCCGTGAAAAACGCGATTGAGGACGAGCATCTTGTTCCTGGCGCTGGTGCGTTCCAGATTGCGCTGCATGCGCACTTGATGAAGTTCAAGGACAGCGTGAAAGGTCGGCCCAAGATGGGTGTCCAAGCGTTTGCGGATGCAATGTTGATTATTCCCAAGGTGCTAGCCCAGAATGGAGGATTTGACGTGCAAGATGTTCTTGTAGCCCTCCAGGTGAGTATGAGTGTGTGGATAATAATCAATCAGGGTTTAACGCTAGGTACTGCCAATAGGAGGAATATGCCGCTGGTCACATTGTGGGAATTGATCTTACAACTGGTGAGACTTTGGATCCTGTAGCTGAGGGTATCTGGGACAACTACCGCGTTCACCGTCACATGCTGCACTCATGGTAAGGATTAGCGTTCCATCTGCTTCTAGCTTGATCCTTTGCCTTGAAGGAACATAATTAACCAAGAGCGTCTTGTTGTTAGTGCCGTCATTGCAAGTAACTTCTTGCTAGTGGATGAAATGATGAGGGCGGGTCGGTCTAGCTTGAAGCAGTCGAATGTAGAGTAGAACTGTATCAAACATTCGAGGTGTGGATAGAAGTGCGAGTTGATGTGTGTGTACGCGTAATTGTCGTTTTGGGGGAGATTATTTGTGTGCAAAAGTGTGCGAACTACGCCCCTCGTCGTTCAATTGTATGATATGGTTTGTTTATACTCGTTGACCTACCAGGAACCAGTTCCAATCTGATGAATGAATAGTTGCAACTACGACTTGAGCTAAATGAAGCTGGTCTTTCTTGCATCTAGGATTCGCAGGCAATGCAGTTTAGGGCCGTGTGCCAAAGGCTTTTTCTTGTTGCATGTGCTTTTAATCTGGAATTACCAGAGGCTTACTAACGGATAGATCACGTGATGAACGCGATTTGACGTTTGTCCTGGGGTTTCTGGAGAATGGGCAAACTGCATTGTAATTCAAACCATTGAACGGGAGGGGAATGTGGCTGCGAAATCTGTTGGCTCAGAACCGGCTTCCCTATTCCTACGAGCCATATGTCAAAAACATTCTTCAGGGTCCTTTGGACGCTGTAGAAAAATGCGAAGCACTTTTGGGAATTTCGGAAGAAATCTTGGGACCAAAACCCGCCGAGAAGTTCGTGCGGGATGTCTTGGACACTTTCGAGATGCGTGGAGTGGATAGTTTGATTGAAGATGATATACCCCTTGAACCACCAGCACCTACCTCACTCCCCAAGAAAGCAGCAACGAAATCTGTTTTCAAAGTCGATGCACCCGAATTTACTCCCTTGGGCGGTGGATGGTCCGAGTTGGAAGTGAGCTTTCAGCGATTGGACACGAGTGATACTGATGATATTGGCGAAGATGGGGATGCTGCATATTTGGACTATGAAGAGTCGGAGGGATACAATTCTTTTTCTCCAGAAGAAATCCTCCAATCGGTATTCATGGATCTGCCCGTTGATGAGATTCAGAATATGCTGGCTGCAAATGGATATAGCGTCGAAAAAACTGTTGAAGCTATTCTTCGACCACCAGCGCCCGCTCCTTCTTCCTCCCCACTACCGACACAATCAGAGGGTACCGGCAATTCGATCGTACAGCCATTTACCCAGCCCGGCAAGCAAGTTTGCAGACATTTCCTAGCAGGGCGATGTCTGCGAAGTGATTGTTGGTTTAGTCATGACCCGGAGGCAATGGTGTGCAAATTCTGGTTGAGCGGAACGTGTATGAAAGGGGACCAGTGCCTATTTACACATGGGAATGAACTGGTGCAAAGGATCGAGTCCATGACTGCTCAGACTGCTCAAACTTCGACCGGAAGCCCACGGCAATCATTGGGCGGTGAAGATTTTCCCGCGCTGACACCGTCGGCTTCCAAAAAAGCGCCCAAAATCGATTTTTGGGGACCGACCCAAAAGTTTGTGGACGTCGCCAAGAAAAAGCCTGCTGTCCAACCTGCTATTGTGGCAGCAAAACAGTCTGCACAGAATCCTATGACATCTCATCGTAGGTCGACAAAATTGGTGGAAGCAAAGTGGGTGTCAACGGGTGATACACTTGCTGCCATGTATGCACGATATAGACAGGAAGCAATTGACGCCGCCATACAACGAAATAAACTGTTTCAAAGGTATGGAAAGAAGTTTTAAACCTGACAGATGGTGCCATCCTCATCACTTTTCCTATAGAGCCACCGAAGCCTACCTTTCCGGCAACAAGGCCGCTGCAAAAGCCTTTTCCCTCGGTGCACACCGTCTCAACGAACGCGTCCAAGAACTCCATCGACAAGCTGGTGTGCGCATCTTTGAAGAGCGTAACAAAGCGGGGACAAATTCAGATACTACAGGCCATATGATCGACTTACACGGTCTCCATCCAACAGAAGCTGTGGAGATGCTTGAAGTTACGATTGGAAAGCTGCGAAGAGAGCATTTCAGAGGACATGTAGTAGCGGTGACGGGAACAGGCCATCACAGTCGTGGACAGAAGGCTAAAGTATTACCAGCGATACGGGATTATTTGCATAGAGTTGGGTTGAAGGCGCAGGAAGGAACAATGAGGGATGGACGAGGTGGCATGTTTACAATACAGTTATGAAAAACAACCTTTGCAGCTTTGATATGGATATTAAAGTAATGGGTATGATATTTACAGCCATTTCCGCGCCAAAGCTCGGACTTTTGTATCGAACGATGCCGATGTTATTGGTGCGTTAATTTCGGTAAAGGGATTTAAGAGTGTCTAGGTAGGAGATCAGTTCAGCTCCTCTACTTTACGCAACAGATTAGACCAATCGTATACCTTGATGTAAAGTTCGTGGGTATCTTGAAAGAAATTGCGTATTCCGTCCGTGTTTGCTGCATCGTGTAAGAGCATGAAACGGACACCTGCCATCATGACCAAGTACAAGGAACCGAATACGTTTTATCCATATAACCGGCCATCGGAGAAGTTGGACAACATGCGCCGTACGCACCACTCGCTGTTATATACGCCGAAATGTACCATTCGTTGAACTTGTCTACCACTTTAAGGTACCTATTCATGGGCAGGGTTCACATTAGCAAACAGTACTCTCCACAACACCACGGTAAAGTTCATCGTCAGTGGTCCTGTAAAGACTCACATGGAGTTCGTTCCCCACATCAAGTCGTCCACAACATCCAGTGCCGCATGGACAATGAACTGATTCAAATGCTTATGCTCCTCTTTCTTTCCACCTTCACCCCGCGCTTGTGGACCCCATTCGGCTTCGTACAGTGGGTTGTCTCGTGTTCCAATTATGACAAAGTAAGAGTTGGAAGCCATTGCCCTAGGACTCGTTTGGACGTTGGCAGGTGGAGAACGAGGAAACTCAGTTTATGAGACGCGATCAGGACGCGTCGTTCAACCGCCTCGCCTCTTTGACTTTCTGATTCGTTCAACCCACACCTTCATGATTCCTCATGTCCATCTCGTCGCCAGCTAGCACCGTCATTTGTGAAGATGCCATTCTAGAGGGTCCCATAACGTTCGGTCCAGACAATGTTATTCATCCTAAATGTGTGATAAGAAGCGAAGGAGGAGGAGAAATTGTATTTGGCCGGGGAAACATTGTTGAGGAGAGTGCTATCATAGTCAACAGGTCCTACTGTTGCCCAATGTCCGGTTTGAGGCCATGAGGAGATACTGAATTGGGATCCGTTCATTGCACAGGGGAAGACAAAAGATGGTGATTGGTGACGAGAACGTATTTCAAATTGGATGCAGTATGTCAACTCTGCTTTGAACTTTCAATATATTCATCATGATGTGCAGCATCCTGAACGATAACCAGCATTCGAAGGCTCATCTGTCGGAAGCGGCTGCACAATCGAAGCGCGAGCATACGTATCCGTCGGAACAACATTAGGCGATAACTCTGTGATCGGTGCAAAATGCCATACACGGCCAAACCAGATCGTACCGAATGATACTGTGATATTTGGAGAAAGTCATACGGCCAGAACTCAAACCAAATCAAATAGGTTGCAGGCCAACTTGCATTCAAGACATTTGGAGTATTTGCGGGAGGTAACTGTGTTTGCTTTGTGGCCAAGGATATCATATTTGGTATTGACTTTATATATAACAAGGTGTTACCCAAATACCATCATCTTATGAATACTGGCTGACCTGCAATGGTGGCCTATAGACTCGTAGCATTCCTGGTTGAAAGGCTTGGTGGGGCCAGGTGGAGTTTGGACGCGTTGCGAGACAAGCCTTTGAACTTTGTAGATCGCTGTCAGCAAGGATGGCATTCACAATCTGCATCTAGACTATTCATCAATAATACTTAAATACTCGTTTTGACAAATGTACGACAATTCATCACTGCTGAGCATCACTTGGTGGTTTATTATTTTTGTTGCAATCGTTTTGTGGTTGGATAGAATTGCGGCACGAGAAGCAGAAGGGAAGGTAGCAAAACACATCGCTCTCACTTACAGCGTGATGAGCTGATATACATGCGTGGCTCCCCAGGAACCAAATTCCTACCCAAGTCCCGCGAAGCAAAAGTTGAAGCAAGTCCCAAAAGGGCGGAGCACATGGTCGTGATTCTCGCGTGAAGCGTACCAAAACAAGCATGCTCGTCAAGCTATTCTGGCCTGACGATCTTCAAAAGTGCGCACATATCACCCCAAAGGGAATCGGATACTTGGTGGGGTGGTCAACCGGCTCGTCTTCCCTCTGTGTCTCAACAGTATTCCCACCAACTCTGAAAGAAACTTTGAAGAGCTATATTGCAAAACAAGCCAGCAGGGAAATACCACCCAAGTTGATTGGACTATGTGGATGGGGCATAGATGTGAGACGTGAGGATGTAGAAAATCTGCTGTCAAGTAAGAACTTGGCCCGCAAATTGGGTGGCCAGAATATATCACCATTGACCAACGGATGCGTAGATTTCGATCATTCATTATTAGGGCATGTCCTGGTTATCGTAAGAATGAATAGTGACGGAATACCCTTCCCCAGGTACCCTCATCTCGTATCTCTGGCGCTTTCTGGATGCCTAGTGTTGACCCGTCCACATTCTCAAGCTACTGCTATCAAGACCGTGAATGTTTAAAGGACACCACTGTCCACATAATATACTTCGCCCGTCCCAATGCCAGAGCATTGCAATATTATTCCCTCCATCCATTGATTCTGGATCTCACCACCGTCCGAGACGAGCTTACATCTGTCAAGACGGAAGTGGAAATAAACACGGCACCACCGTCAGTAATACCGCGGACCGGTCGTAAGTTGTCGCAGCAGATACAGTCACTCTTTGTGGAGGAAAGGTCGAGTGGACGTGTGGAGTGTTTAGAGATCTTGCTGCACCAGGTTTGCATCATCGAATATGATCGCGTACACAGATGTGGGCTAGTCCGGAGTAAGAGTAATGACCAGCTTCTTGAATTCAGGTCAATCTGTGTTTTTCCCTCGAGAGAGCACTCAGCCGACTCCTACATGCCAACCCTTCTCGTGCGTCAATTATTTGGGCTGCTGGTACACGAATTTTCCGCGCGCCATTTGCTCAGTATATCGGACGATTCATCTTACTCGTGACCACAATTCTACGAGCTACGGCATTCCTACTTATCTGGATGCTTAATGCGAGGTTTCCTGCGTGGCTGTTTCAAGGCACTGCGCTGAAAGACTTATCTGCTGCAGGTATCTAGAGGCATAGTCCCACCGAGTACTGAGCGGAGCGCAATCCAATATTCATCGTCGAGCTAAAGCACAACAGGTGGATCTCCGACTACAGCAAGCGTGTTACTGGCCGTTGCAATATATAAATTGGCGACGTTCTCCACAAAAACTTTCGAGACTTGCTCAAGCGCGATATATTGGGTGAGTTGCCCTCAACACTCTTAACTGCAGGTCATGTACCAGCATATAACGAACAAATGCTAGTTTCTACAACACTGTCTGGCTCGTTGCAAATGACATTATTGTTGGCGTCGCTTTTGGGACCTTCCTGATGGAAAACTCGAAGGCCATTGCCCAACTGATAGACTCTGGTATATCGGTTAGTTATGCAAGATTCCCTTCCAACTGCTATGCAGTACTGACGATAGATGCGCAAAGATGTACACACTCGGAACTACACGTAGTATGATCTCCTGGCTGATGGGGGCACCTGCCGGGTTAAAGCTGAACAGTGAACTCACTTCCTTCTTGGGCGAAATGTTTCTGGAGCTCATGGTGTTGTGGAGCGGTACACACATACTTCTTTTGATACTTCTCCTCAGAGATTGCTAAAATGCCACCGCTGTTTCTTAGACTGGATTTTCATACTACGTCAATTCCTTCCAGAGATCATCTACGTGATCGGAATGTGTGGAGTCCTCGGCGTAGCGATGCCAATATCTTTACTCTCTGATCTTCTGTCCCTTGTCACCTTGCATTTACATCTGTGCTATATTGTTGCCTCAAAGATCTACTACTGGCAAGTGAAAGGCATCTTATCGCTATTCATTCTCTTTCGTGGTAGGTGAATATGGTTGCCAACAGAATACCCGCAAGAAAGGCCGGAGGGACTTATTCAGCATTATTTGTTTAATCTAGGCAAAAAGAAGAACGTTTTGCGTAACCGCATAGACACAGCGGAATATGGTCTCGACCAGTTATTACTAGGAACCATTGTTTTCACCCTTCTCATCTTCCTTTTTCCAACTGTGGCGGTTTATTACATCCTTTTCTCGCTGGTACGTGTGGACACTCCTGCGTCGATATGGCCTCTTTGTTTGAGAATGCAACCTTTTTCTATTAGGTCCGGCTGACAATCGTGCTAATGCAAGCTGTTTTCGAAATCATGTTGGCGATGGTAAACCATTTCCCCTTATTTGCCATCATGCTAAGATTCAAGGATCCGAAGCGGTTACCAGGTTTGTTTTTAAAGCGTCAACAACGTCTGCATGAATATTGACGTGGAGCTGTAGCTGGTATCACGTTTGAAGTATGCTCGCCCAGTTATATATGCAAAAAGGCTTGGTGGAAAAGACTGGTATTTCAATCACAAGCAGTGAGCAGGAAAGTGGCCGCTTCGCCAAAAAGTGTGTACATGGCCATGAAGGTGAGGAGGAACAGTTCTGATCGACGGCAGGTTGAGTGATATCAGGATGACGCTCCTATTACAGAGCGTCCCATTGGGACTCGATTCCATCTTCTACCAATATAGATATCTTTGGAGCAGGTATGATATTACTAGCGGCGGTGTAGACCTAATTGTCACTAGAATTTGACCTTCTCTTTGCCTGCAGACTGCGAACCCATTACCTGCTCTCAGGTATTATCGATTCTTTGTTTACGGGCAGAAATATCCAAAGCATACCGCGCCTTCAAGTAAGATTCGTCTCATGTTGTTGATGCTGGCTTTCGGGGTACGGCTGACCTGTTGGTAGTATCCGACATTACCTTCTCGGTCGCGTCATCGACCGACCTTTTCGGCGGTCTTTCAGGAGATTCGCATGATTTTTTCGGAAATAACAGACGCAGAAACAAAATGCAAACATAGAATCTAGCAACGTCAATTCTCAAACCATTCTCGAAAAATCTTGTAATTACAAATTACATAAACTACCACGCCCAACCCATTCCGATACCCAATAGATCCAGTTTGCCTTCCTGTTCAGAAATCTCCCTAGCTGTCGTCGCCAATCTTGGGCGCCAAATAGTATCTGTAAGGAAAGTAAAATCATAAGCAAAGATTCAAAAGTAATTACAAATCCTTTTGCTCGACCGACGAACTTACCGGATGTAACCGACGTCGCTGACCTTGTACTCCACCAACAAGGGTATTTCGTTGGACATGGACAAGATTACGGTGTCAGAAAGAGGCGTCGCCTTGGTAAAGTTGCTGAGATATTTGAGAGAAAAGGTGAGGGCTACCGCTTGGTTGAGCTCAATTGAAGTCGCAGTTGCTTCATCGTCGTCAACCGATGTTCCTTGCTTGAGTTTTATAGAACCTGAGCCGATTTCTCCAGCAGCTTGGAACTTTACGCCTTCCTTATCCACCTCAATCGTGACTAGTAACACAGCAGATTGGAATGAGAAACACGGCTGCTTCAAAGAGGATTCTGTGTGTCGCACGTACCCGACTCGCTCAAGATAATCAGATCTCTACAGATACGTTGGAATTCGGCGGACGAGAGTTTTACGACAGCATCGTAAGCCGTTTCGGGGATACCCAAGTGTTCGCTGTCGATATCCATAAGCTTCAAGTCGTATTCACTGACGCGATCAACATCTGGGTGGGCACAAAATGGTCAGAATTAGCGGATGCAAAGCGAGCAACAATGAATCGGACAAATCACAAGCTTCATGATAGGGTGCTCTTCACAGAGATACTTACTTGGACTCTCAAAAACCAGTTGCAGAGTGTCACCATCTTCCTCGCTCTTGATGGTCAAGGTGTCGTCGTTGCCCGCGCTTCGTAGTACTTTGCTCAAACTCGCCAAAGATATACCAAGGGAGTGGTTTCTATCACATCGAAAGTGTTCAAATCCTTGTGAACGGAGAAGGAGAGCTACCAAGGCGACGTGCGAGTTGTCCATCGCCTGCAAGGCGATGCCCGAGTCATTGCAGTCAAAATTGGCTTCTGTGACGAGGTCCTTGATAGCGTCTAAGAGCTTCTTGAGGATGGCAGCTTGGCTAAGGCGGGCTTCAAGCATTGTGGCAAAGGTAGCGATAGATAGTTGGGGAAGGTGCTGTACGATGAGTGCGGAGGGTTTGGACGGAAGTGCTGCGAGTAAAAGAAGTCTGAAGATGTCCGGAGTGTCCGGTTGTCCGATAGGCTCACGTGATATGTTTCCTAGACAACACTTGCGTGATTGTGCCGCACGGTCGTCCAGATCTGAACTGACGTTCTCCTTTGCAAGCCAACCCAAGTCCCAAATTGTAAAAGCAAGATGGCAGAAGTAGGCACCGCTGCAATACCCCCAGAAGCACGCGAGACAACCGAAGTAAGTTGTGTGCTGGATAATGTACCGGAGAAGTTAGGACGGCAAAGAATGTATATTAACTGAAAATATGTGTTCAATTAGCCACTAGACTTGGTCCGGCTTTCCCTCGACGAACGTGTGTACGTCAAAATGCGGGGTGACCGGGAATTAAGTGGCCGATTGCATGTAACTAAGACATATCTATGAGCTTTTAATGGGTTTGTCCGTTTCTCACCCGGTCCTTTTCGCTACAGGCGTACGATCAGCATATGAACATGGTACTTGGGGACGTGGAAGAAATCATTACAGTGGTGGATGTAAATGAACAAACATATGAAGAAATCGTTCAAGTAAGTGAATGCACAACAAGTTTGGGCTGTTTCGATTGCGACAATTCATGTTGCTGTATCCAGACGGTAAAGAAACAACACGAAATGCTCTTCGTGCGCGGCGACAGCGTAATACTCGTATCCCCTCCAACTCGATCCTAAACGATGTATTTCATGCGATACTTATTTTTTCGCACCCTGTTGTAAATATAATTGTAAGTGCTGGGTTAGATGTTGCAGAGAGACCGATTGCAGGCTCTATTCTGGGATTTTGAGGCGTTATCCCCAAATGATTAGCAAATACGGACGGGTTTCCACAAATATGCCATGGGAAACCCATGTCAGAGTCTAAACAAAACACAACAGTGTCAAACTCATATATATTGGATGTAGCGGTGTGTAAAGCTTTGGTTAGAGTCCTTGGTTAATGCGTATTCGCGCTTGGCAACATGTGGGATGCACTGCCTACAGAGCTGAAGGCCCACATCATACCCTACCTCACGTTTCCTTCCCTCCTCGCTATGCACAATGTGTCGCGGACACTGAGAACACTTGTCCGACCTCAAATTGCAGTCTACCTTCACTCAGTTACTGCTACGGTGCTCATTGACTGTGGTCGTTCAAAACCATTACCAGTACAGATGGTGTTGATGTCTCCAGGCTCGCACGGTGGCTCCTCAACTGATGCAAATGACACCGCAAGAGTTGGATCATTTCTCTTTGAACCCGCAGCAGCCAAGATTCTTGGACCAAATCATTATCAGATATGGGCTAGCGATACATTTTATCGTGTGCAAGGTGTAACCATATCGTGCACCGGGCGAGGAGAACGTGCTCGGGAGTACACCGTTGACCTGCCGTTAGGATATCCTGCTATATCTCTTTCGTCATCGCGAGCCATTTTCGACGTGGGAGTTGAAGGACTCTGGGAGTTCACCTACGAGCTGAACCAATTCCGCCATACATCTCCTGACGTTGAATTTCGACCTTGGTTGTTAGTCGGGTTAAAGAGAGAGGATGCGATCAAACAAGATACGATGACAAGATTTTTTGTTCCGAGGAGGATTAAAATTGCATGGGAATTGTTGACGATGTGTGAGAAAGGTATATTAAATGATGTGCTTTCCAATGACCAAGTCGCTGTGCGAAGAGTCAAGGGAGGCGATACGCCAGTTGAAGCGGAGATACCCAACCCAGAATGCAGGCCCAACTAAAACTACGTCTACCTAAAATGTATTGATTTAATACTATCCGATGTATTTACCTTCAAGCTGATCTTCTCGAGTCACCCCAAGGAACTGCACATGCCAGGAGTCGCATCTTCCAAACCCAATTCTCGTTTGTCTAGCTCCTCTAATGAATTTGGCAGCGGATTTCGATCAGGCTCCAACCAACTGATTGATAACACAATAGTCAGCTTTCCATATCCAAAGAAAGCAGAACATAAGAAAGAACATTACGTCATCTTTGCTTGATCACTCATCAATGCTGCAGGACTGTAATATCTCCCAATGATAGATCGATCCTCCAAAAAGGGATGCTTTGATAAAAACTCTAGAAAATCAGGAATTGGATCGCAAGGTTCGTTCGACTTTGTGTTGCCCGACTGGATATCATTTCGTACAGCCAGATCAATCAAATGGAGATAGAATCTTGTGATCGTTTCGTTGTATGGGTGTCTGATTAGGTGGGCGTTGGTTGCATTGTGAGTTAAGATTGCTTTTCTGCGTTTGGGAATGAGACGCAGGGATATATCAGAGATATTCATTCACTCCTTCATTTGGCGTATCGCATACTTTATATACGGGTAGGCGGCTTCCTTTGATCCAGCTTCTCGGAGATATATCCATGCCATTCTGTTCCCAAGGAGTTATACTGATATCACATAGTAGCACCGGATCCAAATTGCCACGTACCTCAAATGGGCCCGATGTGTCCATTCTTCAAATGATAAAGCACCCTTTTCAACCTGCTCCATAAATACCTCATCCCCAATACTCCTATAAGAACTCTCATAGTAGACAAGTGGCTCCATCTGTGTTTCACCGCTGACACTCCCAACTCCATGGACGATCCTCTTGACCTGCCCAAACCAAGTCTCATGGTCACCAACGCGAACACTCTTGATGGGCTGACATATCAAAACACCCAAGCAATTATGTAAAATAGGAAGTTTGGTCGATGCATCAATGTGGTGAGGGAAGGAATTAAACAGGTGTTGAGTTTTAGGGGACGAATACGCGAGCGAATGTTGAGTTTGGTGTTTGGAAAGAATGTGGACAGCAAAATGGGCTGTAAGGCGGTCTTGGAGAATGGTGGATGTGCGAGACGGTGACCGAATGCAAAAGGAGATGGTCGGGGGATACAGGGAAACTGATGTGAATGAGCTGCAGGTAGTTCCAAGGTGCTTTGTTTGCGTATCAGGAGCGTTGAGTGTTACAACAACGACTATGAGCGCCTACCAAAGTCATTAAATGTGCAAACGATTGACATGCATGTTTCAAGCTATTCAGCACTCATACCTTGTGAAGGAACCTTTCGCATAACACCTCGAAACTCGTAAGGAGTTACATCTTGTTGATGATCGTGCGAAGGTGACGAAGATTGATGTCGACAAGGCGGGAGGTGCGTGGATGTCAGCGTATTCCAGGATGAAGCTGCACTGAACCGCTTGAAAACCCCAAAGTGTACCCTAGAAAGGTTGCGTGTCGCTCTTGTCATGGGCATTGGGCAACTTGTCTGTGGTATATCGCAAGGGTGCTTTGTGGGCAGCGGATCTTACAAGATGGATGGCTTAGCTGTGGCTTCCACATCACAGTACAAACAAAAGTTGCCGCATTGAATGCGAAGGTTAAATGTGTATCTGCGTGAAAGGAGTATTTAAATATCTATATACAATGGTTCTATTTACGAGTCTATCTATGTGCATGAGAGAGCAGATGTTATCTGCCGTTGGTATTGTTTGCACTCCACTCATCTGCCCAGGCAAAAAACCTGCACTTCGCCCCTGCCTTTGTGCATGTAAAAAAATCACGACCTATTGGAAATATTATTAGTCTGAATTTGTAGTAGGGCAATCGCTAGTATATAGATACCTTGATTTTCGTTATTCTTTCGGGATGTCCTTCTAGCCGCGTACAGATTGCAGTCGCACTTGGGCTTCGGATCGGATGTATCGCTGGATCGATTTCTGGTGTAATCGGCCTGCCGAATCATGAGTCGGCAGGCGGCAAAGAGGATGTGAACTGCAGATTACATACCCGCGTATCAGATGAAGAAGTTCCAGCTTGCCGCCGCGTGGCCCCGCGTGCCCGCGTTGATCCACGCGATCCGCGAGAACCCCTGCCTCTCGAACGACCTTGAGATGTGGTGCTACTATCGGGCTGCCTTCCCGCCGTTCGGCGCGATCCAGCAGTCGGTCGAGGGACTGTGTACGGAGCGCCATCTGAAGGACTGCTCGGCGGTCTTGTCGGAGGGATCTGCTAAAGGGTATAATTCCAATCAGATAGACACATCGCGGAGCCTGCGGATCTCATGTACACCAACCGGTATTGTATGGTTCCGGTCGCCACCCCTGAGATATCTCCCAACAACCTGGCAGGCCATCGTGAGCTACAATGCTCGCTTGCGTTCGCAGTAAATGCAATCGTACCTCTTTCAGTCGACGAGATTGTTGGCTCGCTCTGGCAAATGCTCCTCTGTACATTTCCAGTGATTCTTGGACAACGTCATATCTTGATCGCGTTCCTTCACAGATCCTTTTCATATTGGCCTCCATCTATTTCTCACCCAATAAGAACAGAGCTTTGTTGGTGCTCATTAACGATATCGTACCAAACTCCTGAGATATGGCTTCGACAATGAAAGCTCCAAGTCCATCTCGTCGTAGGCAGATATCAAGGCCATGCCCAACACAGTTGGGCAAAAGAACTGATTTTCTTTATTTGCGTACTCCCTGTCCAGAATCTTTTTGATATGCTCATGAATTGTCGCATCCGTGCCTGGATGTTGTACAGTCAGACAATGTAGGCGTTCGATGGCTGTCAATCGCTGCCTACCTATACCACTCTTTTCCATAAGGCCAATTAAATCAGCCTCCGTCAAGAGATCCGGCCCAGATGTTCTGCCGCTGGTCATTGTCAACTCCGAGGGCATTATCTGTTCTCCTTGGTAGAAGTTGGGAATTGAGTGTTCAGCCCACTTGTCGTAGGGATATACTTCCAGATAATTGCGTTCAAGAATACTGAGTCCTTAAAGATAGAAATATATAGAATGAGCGACAGCACCTAGTCCTTTCATGATCGCCGCCACGTACCTTTCGCGGTGAACTGTTCACCAGCAATATGGACAACCACTACGGTTTCATTGCCCTTGGCGGCATCTGAACAGCATGCCAAAAAGCGGCGCGTAATGAACTCATAAACCCGCTGATCGTCACCAGTCAAATCCAGCGCGGCTTTGACTGGATGTATAGGAGGATGAGCTTGATCGTCGTTCTTTCCCTTTCGTGGACGCCTGAATCTTCCACCAAGCAGCCTATTCATATTGCATTAAATAAGTTGAAACGACTAATCGGATGATCCACGACACCATACCCTTGTGCATACTGGCCCCATCTTGGATCGTTCACTTGGGCTTCTATAAGAGGGTGTAGTTGGAAACTGTCTGCAAACACATCAGTCTCTGTTCGTGGGTAACTGATTATTCCTTGCTGATATAACCGCTCGGCTATCTAAATTTAGGGCAGTTTAACGTCACAGCTTTGGTGCCTTTCGAATTTCCTCAACACTCACACTCATAATGCGATCAGAGCTGATACGCAGTATTCGCGAGCCGGCTTTCTGAAACTCCACCGTAGTCAGCGGTAAAGGTGCCCTAAAGGATGCAATCAGACCATTGAGGACCTCGCCGTAATCAACTGCATATATGCACCATTTCGATTTGGGCTTTGTGTTCACGCTCGCCACTGTCGCTGTTGGGTTATCCATGCACTTTTCATATAGGACTAACGTGAAATGTTGATCAAATAGATGGGTGCGCCCCCAGTCGAACTTGGCCGTGCTCCCGTCCTTCTCAATGGATACGTCGATCTTCCAGAAATCTTCCGGTACGAACCGTTGGACCTTCATGTAGCGGTCAACCACAAATCCTAAAGTCGGGAATTGGCATGATCCTGGGCAAAATGGTGTGAATACACCTAGAATTGGTACCCAGCGAACCAAACAAACATCATACCATAACTCAGAATTTTATTTTCGCCGAGCTCAGGGAACATTCCTCTCAAGGTAAGAGTTTGAAAGCGAGTGAACACTGCTCCAATGCGCAGATCCAACTCTGCTCGAGCGTCTACCGCAGCAGCTTGACGCATGTCGAGCTCCCCAAGACTGTTCCATGCCTGCTGCAGTTCACTAGAATGATGGAAAGCCACATTATTCACCGCAGCGTCACAAAGTCGTGCAGGAGAAAACCCACCGACGCTGAATGACCGAAAATCGTGCTCGCTTGACTTGTATGCGAGGATTCGCACTCTTGCAAACTTCTGCAGCCTCAGCACCAATATTCTCTCCTTCGCGATCGCAATCGGTCCATATTATGAGCATTTGCGCGTATCGCGCCTCTTTTTTGAGGTTATCCTCTATAGTTTTCAAATCCTGTTGAGAGTCAACACCTCCTCGCGCGCTGACAGCAAATCTTCTCAGGTGCTCACCTCTCGCACAGACTTGATAACAGTAGCATCGAACAATCCCATAGGTGGAACCGCTTTCCAATTACGATATTCGGCAGGGAAGTCTGACTCCATCAGGTGGCCCAGCAGGGCAGTCATGACTATTTGGCATTGTTGGCCGTTCAGAAGCTGGTCGAAGCAATAATTCTTAATGTACTTGTTTCGCGTGGCAACCTGCGTTAAACCAGAAGGAGTTTTCATTTAGACCAGTATGCTCCGCTAATATCCTTCCCGCGGTATAGGTACCGTTCTAAGCCCCCCGTTCGACAGCAGTTGTGCAACAGACTTTGCAATGGAAGGTTTTTCTGCCACGCATAACACCTGGGAAATTGTCAATCAGAACTTAATATCGTAAAAGGTGCCAAAGTTATGCGACGTAGTGTTACCTCATACCTTCATGCTCCCAGTTGCTCGCCGGAGAGACAGCCGGGATGGGATGTCAACCGATCGTCAAAGCTCGTGAGGGAAACCTTAGGGGGCTGTGCATACTCATTTGCTTATCGTCATGGCAACAACTACACGTACAGACCTTTGTCCATCGTGGTTTGGATATCGGGTTAAATTCCAGTTAGGCAATGTAAGTTCGTGTTTGTGACGGTGAGGATATTTGCGTAGGTCGAACACTAGCAGTAGCATGGGGCAGCTGGGTGAGGATAGCAAACCTGCTACATCGATACTATCTATTTCCACTTCGCTATTTGGTACTGACCCTCGGGTATCTCCTTTCAGCAAAGACTGCGTTGCATGGAAAAGTATAGGCGCACTGCTGTCGGGGAGGAAGCGGAAGGCGATACAGCAGCAGAGAATGAAATTAGGATATCGTCCCATGGCAAAATCCGCACCTATGTTGCTCAGATATTGGGCCTTTTAAAGGTCTCCTGCCTGTTGCATTATATGATTTGAGACGAGAACCTCCGTATAACTCTGTATTGTGCGCCTACAGGAAGGGAAGCATGTCGTTATTATTGGGAAGGGGAAGACCATCAATAAGGCAGTGACGGTCGCCGAAATTGCCAAGCGGCGCTTAGATGGAAAGGTGAAGCAGGATACCGATATTTGTAGTGTGGAAGCCACAGATGTGTGGGATCCTATTGAGGAAGATTTGGATAGGTACGCAGTCTCTTTGCTGTTGTTTGATTAAACGGCCCTAATATATTACATTACACTCGCTACAGGTTACTTGTAACAAGGCATTTGCCTTGCATAAAGCTCACCTTGCACATGGTGGATTCATAAAGTCCATGTGGAGTTTTGAAGGTTTCTTTTGTATCTTTTGTATATAGTAAGGGTATTAATTATAATGTCTGCTTGTTACAAGCTTAATGCGTCCGTCCTCCAAGGAATGGATACACTGAAGCAGCAGTTAATCACTGGGGCCAAAATTCTTCGACTGTCAGATCGCCAATAGTTAGGGCTAACCACATCCATTTCCTTCGCCTGCAAAATTACCAAAAGTGTAATGTATTGCGACGCTTCTAACAGTTTATGTACAAAATCATGCGATGAATGCTGTGCTCAAATGGCAAATAACTTCGGTCTTTAGCGTCCGCCTCTCAATTTCTTCGTCTCCCCTTTTTTGACTGAACTAGTTCAAATCCATCTTCATCGACGACAGGATCTGGTCGTCGATTTGACGTCTCGGACTGTGTAGGTCCACTATCCACCTCCATGGCGTCGCTACCTGTCGAACCATCAACCTCGTCATCGCTGCTGTCGTCTCCGTCACCTGCCTTCACCGATTCCCCAGCAGCACGACCGCTGCTTTGCGCCTTCGCCTTCATCTCCAAAACTTCCTCCGTCTTTCCTTCTACTACGACGTCACGATACAGGCGAACTAACGTCTTGCCAATTTGTTCTGGGCTACCGTCGTCCAACTCGGCGTTGAAAACTTCATCAAAGAAATCCTTCAAATTCTCTGCTATCTCATGCGGCATGACGTCAGTCCGATATTGCTGAAAGAATGCGCACGTATGTTCAAGGAGTTCCTGAGGTCGCTCGGCGGTTGATATCCCAGCCATTTGGTGATCAAGTGCCAATTGCAATGCAGTCCATCGTTCAAATACACACTGAACGGCGTCCGTAAAAAGAGCCCAAAGCTCAGCCTTCTGGTCAAGTGTCGTTGACATTCTACTTTTCTACCCGGAGTTATCGTGAGTTAGCAGGCTCGCCAGCAAAAATCCTGGCATTCTCATGGACGAGCAGCTTTGAGCTTGTTCCCATGGCAACCATGCGCAGCACCATCAAATCTCAGAGCAAACGCTGGTCGAATTCATAGAAGAAACCATGACCACCATGCAACCGACTTCAACAGCAGAAGAACAAGTGGATACTTCAGCTTACAAAGCGGCCGAAGGTGAGGAAGGTTTACAGGACTCCGTGAAGTCCAAAAAGTCCAAAAAGCCGAAAAACCCGCAAGAGCCTACCTGGAAAACCAAGGGAGAGGATGGGACGGTTTTCGTTGCAGAAGGTATTATTATTGCCAGTTTCGTACTTCTTTTATTTTGAGTCCTCACTGCAATACGCAAATAGGGAAAGCGACCATAAAATTCCCTTCAGATAACTCTGTGTTTTACAACCCTGTCCAGGTTGGTTTAGAACTGTGATCACGAAAGGTCTTTAACTAAAGTTTGTTTTCATACATTCTATTTCGACAGGAATACAACCGCGATACTGTCAGTACACTGTTTGGTTCACTCGGCGTTCACTGGTTATTTATGTCGACTCTCATTAGTCCATAGCCGCAATCAGCACTTGGAGCAAAATGTTCTTTAAAGAACGAGTAGAGACCGCAGGGCGACGAAGAAAGGTCAAGCAACCGTCAGGTAAGGTATGATAGGTCTGTGGACATCGGCTCTTTATTCATCCTCTTTATAACCGGAGCAGCACCATCAGGGAGAGAAGACGGTGACAAGAACGAGAGAAATGAACCAACAAGCCCCCAGAAGAGTGCTATACCTGCCGTTTTTAATGGTTACATTGAGGAACACGAAGATATCAAAATGGAAGATTTGGATGATATAGATTTAAGTCAACCGCAATATAAGGACCAGCGCTTCACAGTCCTTGAGGCCCTGTCCGCGACGGGTTTGCGGTCCATCCGATATGCAAAAGACCTCGCCCATGTGGAAACCATAGTGGCCAACGATATCTTACCAGATGCTGTTGAGGCTATTAGACAGAATGTCAAACACAACAACGTGGAGGACATCGTGGTGGCCAACGAGGGTGATGCAAAGTAAGCCTAAATTTGCTTGCCAAATATTTACATTTGGAAACTCGACCTAATTGTAGTGACTAGCATTTCCATGTACCAAGCCATAAAAAAGCCGTACGATGTCATCGATTTGGATCCATATGGTTCCGCTGCCCCTTTTCTCGACGCTGCTGTACAAGCGGTCTCTGAAGGAGGTATCTATCTGTCAGTGTTAGGCTTCCCATTTGGCTCCCGTATTTTCTCATTGTGACATTTTGAAAACAGGTTTGCTGTGCATTACTTGTACGGATCTGGCAGTTCTGGCTGGGAATCAACCCGACGCCTGTTGGGCCAAATACGGAGGAATGCCGTTGCCAAATTCACCGTATTGTCATGAATTGGTCAGTCTACTGTTTGGCAGCTCACCAGACTAAGGTCGTATGTCATGTTTAACCATTTCTGTGTGCAGGCTCTGCGATTGCTCTTACATACTGTGCAAACATCAGCAGCTCGCTATAAGCGCTGCATAGAACCTCTCCTTAGCTTGAGCATTGACTTCTACGTTCGCATTTTCGTTCGCGTATACACATCGCCGGCCCTTGTAAAGAAAGCTGCAGGGTAAGTCGATGCGATATAAAGAGGGGTCAGTAACAACCTCTTATATGAACCATTCCTCGTGTCCAGCAAAACTTCGATGGTTTACCATTGCTCAGGCTGTAGATCCTTTGTGCTACAGCCTATAGGCAAGTCGCCTCAAAATGGTGATGGGAAGAAAGTGGGTGCTGCCTGTGGGCCCAATGTTGGATTTACATGTGAGCACTGCGGGCGGCGATTTCACGTAAGGTTTTGACGCTGGGCGTAACGAAGTCAGCCGTGTACGCTTAATGATAGTTTTTCTTTAGATCGGTGGACCTTTCTACAGCGCGCCGATCCACAACCAAGAATTCATCAAACGAATGTTAAGGCATGTGACAGATGCGCCACAAGAAAAGTATAAAACAAAGTCGAGAATGATTGGAATGCTCACGGTCGCTTCAGAGGTAATTCACCGTTAAAGGCTTTCCTTCGATTGGATGAATCTTGTATACCAATCTCGCTTCAGGAGCTGCCAATACCATTTTTCTACGATATAGCCTCTTTGGTCGCTACTACGAAGTCCATGCCTCTTCCTCTATTGAAATTCACGTAAGGGACTATGACTTACCTTTAACGGACATTCGCTTAGCCGTCTTCTCCATGTAGATCGGCTCTGCTAAACATGGGTTACAAAGTGTCGTTAACTCACGCTGCTCAGAATTGCGTCAAAACGAATGCCCCAGGATGGGCGGTATGGGATGTGATAAGAAAACACGTGCAAGAACAGCCAGTCAAGGAGCGACCTGCTGACACTCCTGGTTCCAATATCCTGGCAAAGCCGTTAAAGTAGGTGGCGTGCGTACCGACATGCAGAGCCTCAACAGCCATCTGACAGATTTATAGGAATGAAGTGTCTTGGGAGCATCATCCACAAGCAAACCCATGCTCCAGAAAAATGAAACTTGTTCGATATCAGGAAAACCCGACTGCATACTGGGGCCCAATGGTAAGAGCATTTTATTCCCTTGAAATGAAAATTTTCTCATGGGTGCCATAGGAGCGTGCAGGCAGCAAGAAAACACAAGAAGTTAATGGTAGGTAAGCGCATTTGGCTACAGGAAGCCGGCCATCTGGAAGTCTCAAAATCATTTTGCTTGCTTACTAGGCGGGAATAAGAAGCGCTCCCGTGATATAGATCAATTCGGAACCGATCAGCAACCGAATGAACAAACTGCTGACGACAGCGCTATCAAGAAGCTGCGGACTACTTGAGGAGTCGCTGCTTGACTTCGACCGTGTTTTACGTGGTCTTATTTATTTGAACACATTCATGTGCATGCGGCATACACACATAATACATACGTCATTGGTGCCCCGTCGCCAACCATACACTGACAGTTCACTAGGTCAGCCGCTGTCGGCTATATCCAAACATCTACTATATTTTCCGTTGAAAAACCAATGTTTCATAGATACGGCACGGATGGTCCGCTGGTAGACAGATATCTACCGAATGTGCTCAATTAAAACGTAATATCAGAGGGTGTGCGATGCCACGAGAAAAATAATGATACTATAGAATGAAAACAGCTACATCGATCCCTTGTCACCGCATAGTGACGCCCTGTGCTCTATAACCACCCCCCACCCTCACAATCGCATGCCCCATCCTTTGCCACCATGCGTCAAGAGCCATCATCGTAGTGCCTGCCGATCTCATCAACGCGCTCATCTCCGCGCGGAACGCAGGAATAAGCATTTGTGTGTTCTCTTTCCACCAATCGCTGTTATATCTCGCGTGACGTTCGTAAGAGGCGTTTAAGTACTCTTTGTAGAAGGACGAAAGTTCAGTGGATGTCGGCAATCGATCATGCGTCTTGCGTACTGGAAGGCTCATATTAATACACGCATTTGAAACTCAGCGACTGCAAAGCATACATACTTTCAAGTTCAAAGCTCAGCTTTGCATCCTGGAAGTGTTTATTGTTGCTCTCCCAGAACTCATGGTGCCATTGTTGAACATGTTCACGGTGTCGCTGCCAAGAGCGTTCTACATCTGGCAGGCTGTCAATTTCTTCTTTAAAGCGGAGCAGGCGAATGTGCGATACAGGGTGCGGAGAGGAGACAAGTAGCGAAGACGAGGGGTGAGGGGTTGGTGAGGATTTTGGTCGATTGGCCTGTGCGCTTGAAGAGATTTGGATAGCTCTTCGTTCAAGCTGCAATTTGCTGATAGTGAGAACACGCTTTCTTAACTGGTCGGACCACAGCGCAATTACTTACGGGTATAAGCAGGCAACAGCGGCTCGCGCATCTATCCAATGGTCGTAAAGAGCGCACCGAATACATGTCGACGCTTGTGATAGGGTTACAGGTCGCTCTGACGTGGAGAAGACCTCGGTTCACCACCAAGTCGAACGAAGCGCGGATCCGTCCGGCAACGACTTGACCGTAGCAACCAAACCTCACGTAGCAACAAAAATGTCATGTGACTGCTGGACGAAACTCATCCGATGGCCGAATTTCCTCTGCAAGGAAGCAACAAATCATGAACGCAAACAAAAGCATCACTTTATTGACGGCCGCCGTTTCGAGACTGTCGAGCTCTCGATGCGCATGCAATGTGAACGCTGCTGTAGGAATTCGGCGGTATGCGGCACCGCGAGCAGTAGGTAGGCGGGAAGACTTTGTTGGACCGCGCTCCGTTGTTGGTTCATGTTAACCGTTTATATCTAGCTCAAGAAGAAGAACCTGAAGCCGCGTTGCCCCCATTTTATCCTCGCGCGCCATCAGGTCCTCTTCCCGACTTGAAGGGAAAATCTCCATCCGATCTCCAAATTTCTTACGACCCACGCGGACACTACAAGGGGCGTCGGCTCGTTCGTTCCATTGACGTTGAACTCCGATCTCGTTTAGACCCGGACAACAGAGCCGAATTATTTCGAAAAGGATCTCCTACGGCAGTAGAGCCCGGTTCAGTTCTTTTGATTGAGCAAGTCTCCTCACGGTCACGCCCACGCACACAGGTGTTTGCTGGGGTTTTGATTGCTGTCAGACGGAAAGGAGTTATGACGAACATTGTGGTCCGAAATTATGTGCTGGGGACAGGCGTAGAATTGGTGTTGCCTATTTTCTCGCCGAGCGTGAAGAGAATAAAGGTGCTGAAAAGGGTGACGGGCGTCACGGAAGGTGACAACATTTACTGGTTGCGGGATAAACCTTCGGCGGCACCACTTGGATTCACCAAAATCGATGAGATGGTTGTTAGAGATAGGGAGCAAGAGAGACGGGCAAAGAAAATGCAAGGCCAGCGTTAGTTTAGGGGTTGCAACTTGTATTTATTATTGATAGACGATTTGCTCCCTTCAACGCATCAAAGCCCGACATCTAGTCGTCCTTTGCAATGAGATGTCTTGTGGCACAGTGACCTGTATTGTGATGACTGTGCCAACAGATGGGTTGTCGTGGCAACCCGGTCAGTCTTCGCATCGCATTGGCTGCAGCGTCCGTTCGATTTCGCTGTCCTCGTTCTCCTTGATATCCTGACGAACACCGCCGACCATGTTTGCCTCTCGTTCGCTTCAGAGCTCTCGCGTCGCCGTCTCTCAGCTGAGTGAGTACCAGCCCATGTGAACGTCGGATTGATTTGTTAGTTAAGCATCGTCTATGAAGACCTCATCAGGGCGGCGGGCCTCGGTCGACAATGCGCCGCGGTTGCAGTTATCCCTCGGTCAAAGTACGTGAACTGTTGTAAAATCAAGCAGAACAACCATTTTCTCATAGGGGCCCTGTTCATACTAGGTTCACCACCACACCCGCCCCGCGCCGTGCCGTTGACGTCAACGACCCAGATGCAGCTAAACCTACGTTGGAGGTGGATGCCTATGCAAAGTCTGAGCGTCTAGGACGTCCCAGCTCGCCGCACTTCACTATCTACCAAATTCAGCAGCAGATGTACATGTCTTTGACTCACCGTATCACTGGCGTTGGGTTGGGAGCCTGTAAGTTGTGATCTCCTTATGTCGACGCGCAAATTGGGAATCTCACAGACTTCTTCTATCAGTGTTTTATTTGGGCGGTATCTGGTACGCCGTTTCTCCCTACTCCTCTGCTGAAGTCGTCAACCTTGTCCACTCTTTGCCTCCCTCTGTGATCTTTGCGGGCAAGTTCACCCTCGCCCTTCCCATGGTATACCACTCGTTGACTGGTGTGCGACACCTGGTATGTCTTTGAATTGGCCTCATCCGGCGAGGCGGGTTATCTCAGAATTGATATTGATTATAATGTCACTTGGTAGATTTGGGATACGGGACGAATGCTTACTGTGAAGAACGTGTACAATTCTGGTTATGCAATCATGGCGGCAAGTGCCTTGGGAGCAGCTTATCTTGCAATCCAATAGTGCAAAAGTGTGGGCACGTTGAAATGTACATGTTTACATTAATTTCTATATCATACCCACACATTATACTTTGCTATGAACTAACCAATCTTCACTAGCTAGTGTCTAAACACTGGATTTAACTGCGCAGAAGTTGTGCAACCTGATGAATTTTCTCCATCACTTGCGGGAAAACCGCCCCGATGCTTTCGTTGATCAATCCTTGAAAATATTGTATAGCCTCCTCATCCGATAAATCCAACCTAAATCTTTCTTGAACCTAACATGGGTTGGAGAATTTGAGCGAAGGTACACCAACGCAGATATCTTTTGCAATTACCTTAAGCACTGCTTTATCAGGTTCTATGGCAATATCGGGCACATTCGCATTGACCATGAGTGAGAACAGATTCAATATCAAGTTTGCGTTCTTGCGCAAGCTGTTGAACGCAATGAAACAGTAGGACTTGAATTTCTGATATGCCTGTGAGGAAGCGCCTCCCATAGCCTCAACCATTTCTCTGGACAATTTCATGGGCGGCGGGAAAGGCTTTGGGTCGCGTCCAAGGATGAACCCGAAATCAATATGGAAGAGGTGCCCTGTAGCGTACGCTCAGCTTTTAGTGGTATGGTTTGCAACGTACTCCGCGCATGCTCACCTGCAGTAGTGAGAAGTACGTTATCCAAGTGCCGATCGCCAATCCCCAGCAAATACGTGATCACGCAGTAGCCAGCTATCCAAGCAAATAGAAATATCAATGATGGGCATGCAGAATTAGGTAAAACATTACTCACATGTGCTGCGAATATACGTATCCATCACAACAGCCGGAATACTGGTTGGTTTGGTACCGTCTGCGCTATTGTGCTCTCTGAGATACGCCAGGAGACTGCTATGTTCAGCCAATATTGTGGCTAAAGGATAGGAAGGAATGAACTGGACCATGCCTGAGGGACAAGATGCAGTGTCAACGCAACAGGTAGGAGACCGCATACTGGTTACATTTTGCATTTACCATGATCAGATCCTGTGGCCAGCACCCTATAGGGCGTCAACTTCAAGTCCAGGTTCTCTTTACGAAGGAGCTTGTCCATCAACGTGATAATCTGCACAACCAGTTGATCCTGCCGCAAATCGTCGCCCGTTTTGAAGATAATCTGATGGCCGCATTTAGCGTACAATTATGGTCGATTCATTTCACGTAACAGACTTACCGTGTACTCCGACCCATCCAAGCATGAAAATGCTAGCTTTAAGGGGAACAATGCGCTTTTGAAAATATTCGCTTTCTCTATCACGGGAAAAACGGTCGATTCCACATTTTTCAAAAAAGTGACAATACGGGATATTACCAGGAATCAGTCCAGTAACCTGGACCTGTGCATCCAATGGAAGTGGGAGAGGCGGAAACGACAATAAACCCTTCTTTGGATCCGCTACAAAGTGGCGGAGCAATTCAACCTTCCCTAGATTCTTAGAATCCGCACAGTTTAACTTGAATATTTCTTAAGCAATGATACCTTCTTTGGTCGCGGGTCTTTTGATCGAGCTGCCTTGGAAAGCTCAGATAATGTTTTTACTAGCTCTGCCTGCCGTTTTAAGATGTCTCGTCGATGTACTCCTTCGGGAACCTTGAAAGTGCGGATTAGACGCAAATATAATATCAAAAAGGGGCCCAACGAGTACCTCGACCATGATCTTCATGAATTGAAAAGCCACCTTGGCAAACATCTTTCCCCATTGTTTGTCCTCGCACTCTACCATTAAGTACCTTGAGTCGCTGTTAATACATGGTCAATTTTCTCCTCTTGAATGACATCCGTCATACCAATGAAAATAATTTCCTAGGATCGGATTCTTGATTGCTCTGTCGATCAGGAAGTCCGCTAAAGGAGAGTTTTGCAGCACATTTTTATCTCCAATGCCTTCGAACTTAAGAGCCTGCACAAGCTGCAATAGAAAAAGTTGCAGGTCCTAAGATAATGCCTGTGAGTATTTCAACAAGTCAGTAACATCCAAATCCGCCGAGGACCTCATCGTCTGCTTTCTGGAGCTGCATCACTGCGTATCCGCGGACGCTCAGATTCTCAAAGGTGGGTCCCAGTAGCTCCAGCGCATCCTCGACGTCAATGTCAACCCACACATGTAGTAGATCGACAGCTTGCTTCACTTCGACGTTATCCGTCCATACGACACATTTGAGGAACTTGGTTAACGCCTAGAGTTATTTATCTTCTTTGGTAAGCAAATGCATTAAGCAATATGAGGGGACACCAGACGGCATCACCTTTTTGTCCCGGGTAAGATAAAATCTGAATTTCCACAGTAGATCTTTTTCTTCGCTCGTCAAGTTCTGTGTTGGTGGATATCGCAGTATTTTCTGCAACAGAGACCGCATTAGATTAGTCGAATGTATGAAAAAAATAGCGGTATCACGGTTTACGTTTAATTCATCTCGGATTTTGGCATTGGGTTTGAGATCTCTGTCCAAGGGCCCATTTCGATGGCTTCGGGCTAGTTTACGATGCTTGTTCTCTACAGGATTGTCCCTAGCGGCCTCTGGGTCTGCCACTATTTGTAGATTGGACTCAACTGGAGGTGGTGGCGGTGCTGCAAGTCGATATTCCTGTCCATACCATGTTAGCAACGCACAGACACTTTCCATGGCCAGGATTTCATAACACAACCTTCTCGTTGAATACGAGTGGAAAATCGAATTGTGGCAAGTCAACGTAGAGAAATAGATGCTTCGTGTGCGTCCCTTCCATCTAGGGTAGGCATTAATATGTTGAAATCATGAAATCTGTCCGTGTCAAGGTCGTACTTTGTTTATTCTTTCGATTTCTCGGAACGCCAATCGATCTAACCAGTCGACTCTGGTCATGTCGCCACGTTCATAACGGCGCATCAACTATGAGCACGTAGGAAAGAGCATTTAATCTCGATACTCGCAACACAGTATGTGACATCCATGTGAGCACCTTCTCCAAGCGATCCATATCACTGGCGGTATCAACTTTACTTGGAGTCGAGGTCATAACTTGACCGTCAGCCTCCTTCCACGGCCATATAAATAATTTATGTTTGCCTTGTTTAACAGTACTTTGACGCATTCAAGGAATCTCATAAGCCGATGGACAGCCTAAGTCAGTTTATGTCTAAAGGAAAGGAATCATACTTGTTTTTTCCAAATAGACGAAATGTCGTGCCCCCCAATGGGACAGCCTTTCTCGGGGCGTATGCTTCCCATACGGTCAGTGCCAACTGCGCGCCCAAAGGTAAATCTCGATATTTCAATGGTATTACTATCCATTCGTTCCATCTGGTAAAAGAGAGCACCATTATCTCTTTGAAATGATTGGAATATTAAAGAACAAGCGTGATCGGCCAGGATTGCAGATTAATACAAATGTGGACCGTTACTCACGTCCAGTGTGTGTGAAACGAGTGATATGCAGTACGAATGGGCAGGGTTATAGACTTATTATCGGAGAACAGTTGACAAGTCACGTAGAGATCTGGGAGCTCACTTTACAGATGTCAAAAGTTGGGTTAAATGGAGTTGTTGGTACCGAGTCAACGATTGTATGACGCCAACCTCGAGCGGGAAGTAGCTCTGCATCGTAGATGCGGGTCGTTCAATACTTCAGCAAAGTCTCTTTGAGGGGGACATCCCTCCAAGGACGAACTTGCAAGAAAATAAACGGTGAATATCCTCAAGGTACATTGACACGGCTGGCTATGCAAGTTACATTTTAATGCGGACAAGAAGGTCGAGATCCGATGTGAGACAATAGGAGAAATCTTTTATTTGGGCTCTAGAGTCCATTAGCAAGTTCACGGTGGACCCAATGCCACCAGTTGGGTAGACCTCAATGACACTATCTGCATGATGTTGGGCGATCTATCATGTGGCGCCGAGCATGTGTAATCGATTAGATCCAGGTTCCAGCCGCTTTAACCAAGTGCTCATTGTAATAAATATACAGGTGGGACCATTCTCCCAAATAATGATGCGTGAATGTATGAACTATTATTGATTCCGTTGCTTCTGCTATTAAAGCAAGGGACGATAAGCTCAGTATGTCTCATCTCAAATTAGCAATTTGAAAAGATGGTACCTTCGCTGCGTAAATCCCGCTGTAATACCCAGCATAGTACCAAGCCATCATCACGTTCGCCAGATCCTCGTCTTCAGGAAGTGCTGGAATAGCGTGCACATCAGTACTGAGGACATATGATATGCATTAGGTTGTCAAAATTACCGGTTGGCATCTCGGTCGGAACTCCACAAGAGGCACATTGTCCAGGTGGGTAGTCTACGCCATCGCTATTCACCCCTGCTGCGAGTAGATAAGCATTTGGACGACCAGAGACGCTAATCATGCACTTTACCATTTTGATAACTAGTCTGGTCTTCCAATCGAGACGTTCTCTGTGTCTCGACGTAATCTTGAGTTGTGGTGGAATCATTGTCTACAGTTTCATGATTTTGACCGGCTGATTCCTGCATATGTGTCAACATGTCATCGTGCATTATCAACAGTACGCATTCTTCTGCTTACCCTTTCTATCTCCGCCACATCATTCTGTTGTTGGGTATCATCAACTTCCATCACGTCGGGTCCCGTCATTGATCTCGGATTCGCTTGTTGGTACTGTTGTGGGGGTCTTCATTATATCAGCATCCCCAACAACATCATAACAGTAGCTCAACCCGCTGCACCTTTTCCGCTTTTTTTTCCCGCCTATTGGTGGCTGGTCGCTATGATACATCTGTGTAGCGGACAAAATAAGAAATTGCGGCATCGGCCTTACATTCTGGAAATTGCCTACTTGATATTCTCTAACTGCGGCGTCCCATGCTTCGATCAGTGCGCTGTCATCCCATTGCTCTGCATGCAGGTCCTGAGCACCATGGTATGAGATAGACGTTCTCATATAACTGCCAATGTGGTTCTGCGTACCTTATGAGAAAATGTTACTCTTGTCCGGGGTTCTGCTTCGCATGTAGCATTCAGCTCCTCATCCTCTCCTTCTACATATTCTCCTTCTTCTAGTTCATCAACAACCCCATCTTCAACCTCTGATAGTATCCCTGCTGCCTCTCCTTCTTGTGTCATATTGCGAGGCGGTCACTCGTTGATCTAAAGATCTCGTTATCCTCTCTGGTGCTGCGCTTTTACGTTGGATGACTCATACTGCAGGCACAGTCATTTCTTTCAAAAGCCCTGCTGAAGCTCTTGAATGCTGCACCCATTGACCAAAAATGTCCGCAACGATATCACCACCAGCGAATAAAGGGTTGGTAACTCTCAACAGGGAACTTTTTCGGAAGAGTTTGGACTTGGTCGCCCTGCGTGTTCCTGCCTCAACATGTAGGCGTGCCATGGTTGAGTTAAAGGGCGGGTAAGAGCGAACCCTTGCATATTTGCGACGGTAGCAGCGGTTACTCAATCGTCTTATAGCCCGCTTCTGGAGCTTCCGAGGCTTCGAGCAATCATAGAAGATCCAGAGGAGATTGCGAAAGGCGCAGACAAGAAAGCTGTGAGGCGGTTAGTTCTCTTGAACCCTGAGGTCGTCACGTCGAAGGGTAGGTTGCTGTTACTCTACTTGGAAACAGCGATAGTTAGAGACACATATGATGGGTGGTTCTCCATATATCGGATGAGACGATACGATATAAAGACAAACGTTCCCCTGGTCAGCCCGCCTGATTAATGTCTCCTACATAGACGCTCTTCCGCCTGCCGTGGACGAGTTCGCTAAGAAGGAGGGGGCAGAAGTGACTCGTTATAAGCTGGATCTTGACTACGATTATTGGACAGCAGGTTTGTGACCCCATTCAAGCGGCTTCTACTCTTTTGGAATCTCATCTAACAGTATCATAGATCAAGTGTTAAGATCCATCCTACCAGACGAATTAGAAGTGCCAGGTGCATTTGAATCCGTTGGACACATTGGTGAGGGTCGCTCAATCATTCTGCTAACCTGAATACCGATGACCGGGCTAAGATACAAATTCTGTGCAGCGCATCTCAACCTCCGTGATCAACACATCCCATATAAAAGTATTATTGGTCAAGTCCTACTTGACGTGAGTACCAAGACTGCTACTGCACCTGGTTGGAGCGGACTGGAACTGAAACGATGCTCTCTTCTCTGCAGAAAAACAAAAACTTGCGCACGATTGTCAACAAAACGGGGAATATCGACCATACGTTCCGATTTTTCCAAATGGAATTGCTAGCAGGAGAAAACAATATGATGGCAGAGCTGGTTAGTCCATCATAAGCAGCTGATACTCAGAGAAGGAATTCGGTTCTCATCAGGCCATAATCTTGCGGCATCTAGAAAGAAGGGGACTGTCGCTTCCGGTTCGATTTTTCAAGGGTCTACTGGAATTCACGCTTGCAAGCCGAGCACAACCGCATTGTAAAAGCGTTCCGGCCTGGACAACTGATATGCGACGTGTTCGCCGGTGTTGGGCCATATGCGTTACCGGCCGCTAAGAAAAAGAATTGCATTGTCTTTGCGAACGATTTGAATCCGGCCAGCCACCAATATCTATGTGAGAACGTGCGGCTTAACAAGGTGATCTTTTTTATCAAAGATTGTACCCTCTGTGACGTTAGAGCTAATCAGCGTTGATGGAATCGCTCGCGTAGGTGGAACACCTGGTAAGACCCTACAACATGGACGGGAGAGAGTTCATTCGACAATCTTTAAAAGACCTAAATACGCCAAGCGTGTGGCGGGAGCTTGAAAGTAAAGCTCCACCGCCAAAGAAGCCCAAAACTACCAAAGCGGCCTCCAACGACGCTTTAGACTCATCAACTAAACCTCACACTGAGACAGCACCTGAAGTCAAGGAGAATGGAAAAGGCCCAGTAGGGGAAGAGCCAGTATTCCGATGGTTCGATCATTATATCATGAATTTGCCCGCAACAGCCATTGAGTTCCTTGGTAAGGACGGATATTCTTAAGGTCTATTTACCGAGTGCTAACTTTTAATCTGTTCAGACGCCTTCCGGGGGTTCTTGTACGGTCGCCAAGATTTGGTTTCAAATGATCGGCTTCCCATGATACATTGCCATTGCTTTTCACGCGAGGTGGATGCGAGAGCTGATGTCATAAAAGTAAGCACCATTTTTCGTATTCCTAAGGGAACCAAGGGCTAACTTCGTGGCCTACAGCGAGTGGAAAGTGTAATTGGCGCATCCCTTGGGGACAATGTCGAGCTTGTACATGATGTACGAAATGTAGCCCCCAACAAGGAGATGTTGTGCATAAGCTTTCGGTTACCGGCCGAAGTGGCATTCGCTACGCCAGTTGACTCCAACAGGTAAGCGCACAATCTTGGACTTGGCTTGGCTTAACTTCATTATCCTGTGCCCTTGAGACAGTACCTGACGCTTTGACGTATGCATCTCCATTGCAGCGATATAAACAAGCGCCCATCATCGGAGCCGATCCAGATATCAGAGAAAAAGGCTAGAGTTGAGGAATCTCCCATTCCATAACAGCAACTCCTTCGACGAAGGACTCAAGCTATTCACCAATACCGCATAATGGGCTGCGGAATGAACCTTTTCACGAGAGCAACCGTATAATTCATAATAATTGAATATTTATTAAACAAATAAAGGATCACACCTATCTGCTATTTACTACTGGCTTACCTATCGTATACGACAGACGAAATTAGTATTTGACAAACCAAGAGGACGTAAAAACAGTGCGGAAATAGAGATTGCTCATTGATTGTTCACCCAGATGAAATCAGCATTTTTGAAGTCTAAGCTGTCCCTATCATCTAATTCTAATCCCTGCAACCTCTATTTCCGCAGAAAGTTCAAGAATTTGATGCTTACCTTTAGATCTCGCGACGTACACTTGTCCCGAACGGCAGCTCCGTGCAGACAGTCGAAGATATCTGAATGCAAACAAACAGATCAGCAAAAAGTTTGTAGTCAACATGAGCACAAATCATGCATGTCGTATGTCAGAGGTGAAAGATTAGGTAGCTCGGGTGTTACTATCATCCGGAGTAACCCCACATAACGCGGGGGCCCCGTACAACCAAATGCCTTTTGATCATCATTCATACACTGCAATCCTTGCATGGGCCAAATCTACTTACCAATTGATATCAACCCGCACAAACGCTGACAGCTTGGTCGACCATGGCACTATTGCTATGTCGACCTATTTGAGAGCGTTGTGTGCGGTGCAAGCCGAGCTGTCGAGTATCAACCAAATGTTCAAAAGAAAGTTGCTTTAAATACGAAATATTGCTTGTGGCGCGAGATGGCTTGGTGACAAAAAAACTTCTAGCGCTCTGATTGGCTATTCAAAGCGTATAAATAGGCATCGTGTGCAGCCAAAGTCAACCTTTGCGTTTTACTCTTCATCCCGCAGAGGAATACAGCCCGTTGTTTCCAACGACTTTTTAGTTCACTGTCGGCGATAAATTACATTCGGCTGTTGGCACTGCACTAAGAAGTGGTTGAGCGAAACTGCTTGGTTTAAACGGGAGAGTGCCGTGGGTTTGAGCAGAGTTCGTTGCAGGATGATGAAAAGCATTGGTCCGTGTTTCCGAGTGGGACGTAAGACCCCCGCCTCTGAAGAAACAACATTGCCTTGTGCACCTCTGACTGCAATGACTTTTGACTCGCCCATGGCACATCTCGTTCATGTACAGAAAACATGCACATGATTGCACGATCAGCCTTCATTGTGACGGGGCTGCTTGCTTTAAAACATGACATATCCAGCTAGATAGTCCAGTCGGCCCGTCCGACCATCCCTTTGTAGCAGATATCCCAAGTAGATGCCTTCACCAAATCAAATGGAAAGCTCCACTGTCCCTTCAAAACCTTCACCAAATCTGTCACGTGAATTTGTGGGGATGCAGCTCATAACAGATCTAGTGGGATGGGAATAGGACAGATCAGTTCAACTGAAATCAGCAACCATGGACAAGCCAAACCTCACAGAGTCCGGCTCACGAGACAAAACAAAACAAATAGAAAGATACGAACGCTTTGTAAATGAGCGACTACGAGTAGACCTACAAAAGGCTGTGGTCGCTCGGGACAAGATTTACGAGACCATTGCTGAATAGTGCGTAGCGTTTTGCTCACACCCTTGGGCAACATTCTCTGCCGACTGTTTACCGGTTGGGTGTAGGCCTGTGAACTTACACATAGTCGTTGTAGCCTAAAGTTGCGTAACCAGATTGACCTGCTCAGAAATGAAAAGCTCAACGAGCTGAAAACCATGATGGATGTTGGATGCGAGTTTTTCATGCAAGCCAAAGTGTATGTAGTTCTCCTACTTTCTCCTCATTCCTTTCTCCTGGACAATGTTTTGCTTTTGTAGGCCAGATACATCGAGGATCTACGTCAAAGTAGGAGCAGGCTACCACGTTGAACTAACGCTGGACGAAGCCGTTACTTTCATTGGAGAAAAGGAGAAATCATTACTAAAGTCAGTTTCTGTTTCTTTTCATTCATTCTCAGTATCTCACTGACCCCACGGTTTCCTCAGAGCGGCTGACAAACACACGGAGACGGCATCAAAAATAAAAGCACACATAAAGCTTGTGTTGCAAGCCATTCAAGAGATTTTGGAATTGGATCACACGGAGCAGAAGGTGTATCGAGAACCTTGATGCGAGATGGGCTGCATGGTGCTAAGTATTTATTTACAAGCATGTAAGTTCCTAAACGCCAAAAGGCCGGCGGGTATGTATATACATGAAGGGTGACGGATCTTAGATGTAGCATTGTTTATATTTATGCACTTGCATGGGAGGGGTGTGTGGAATTAGTTCGAGATGATTTGTGGGTATGTCTTGCTACCATTAGCATTCTAGGGATTTTAATCCTACTGCATATATCGTGGCAACGCCTGAACACAGGCGCATGAAATTACTCGTAATATCTTGTAGAAAGATAGTATTCTGAGTATGAGCATCAGATACACTCATCTAGAACTTGAGTCTCCACTTTAAGAAGGAGGCTTTGGGATATATTTTGCCCACAACAAGACGGAAAAATGTACAAAGAATAAAATCCTGACAATGGCGGTACTCCTTACTCCTCATCGTCGCACGTCACGATGGACCTTCTCTCCATCTTTGGCATCTCTACCTTTCCTACCGCTTCCAGCCTATCGCCAAGCAGCCGGTACACTTCACCAGTTAGGATCCAAATCCTAAGAGTCATCAAGCCTAGGTTAAAACCGGTAGACCCCAAGTACACCAAAGACAGCAATCACACCTTCGAACAACCCTTTCCACCGCATCGCCCCATCTTCCGCCTCCGTACCTCACGGCCGCCGCAGCGCCCGCTACGAAAAGGATGCACGCTTCGATTGGAAGAAGAATGAAAAACCCCACAGAGACAAGTGTCGATTCGAGCAAGATTGTGCTCAACACTACTGCCATGTCAGCGAAAAGAACATGATCAAAACAGCACAATGCACACAACATACATGCAACAACAAACGTTCCCACACAGCTCACAACAATCCACCCCAAGAAGACCGCAACGGGAACAGCGCTCAAGACGCCAGCGGTTGTAACAAATGTTTTGAGGGGCGGGTGCACTTGCATGTAGTGATTGAGGACCAGCGTTGTGTCCTGAGCGAGGGTAGTCAATTGGGTGGTGAGCGTCTGGGTTGTTGTGCGGAGGGTCTTTAGCCGTGAACAAAATGTGAGTTGAATGGTGTAGCACCAGGGCGAGAGATCGTCAGTCTACCTGAAGGAGTTGCGCTTGGGCCAGCGAGGGAGCCGCCAGGCCGTGGGAGGATGTTGATTTCAGTGTAGTGGTGGCCATTCTAACGACGACGATAAAAGCTGGGTGGACTGAGCCAAGAGGTAATCTCAGAAAGAGGGCAGATTTGGGGCTAAAAGGTCAATGGTGCTTGTTGTAAGTGAACAACGCGTTATCCTCCTTGCCAAGCAAATAGCCGAATGCTAAACATGTCCTCCTTTTGCAGCCCATATTCCGTATCGTCATCCAAGTGTTGAACATATGGTGAGCGATCGATTTGAAGTTTTCAATGGCAACGAGACAAGGAAAGCACACTCAGAGACCATGTCAATGCACCAAAATAAAAAGAGAAAAATGTATTATTGCTGCAGGATTCATTTAACACGAGACAACGTCCTCGGGTTTTGCTTTCTACTACTTTTGTACAGATGCATAGTCTGGGTGTACAATAACACTTTCTCCGCTGAAAGATAACGGGGACAAGAACAACAGCATGTACACAAAAAAAGGCGGGTATAAACGTATACAAAAAGGAGGATTTGATGCAGTGGCAGAAGCGCGGCAGCATAACTTAGGCAGACTTGCCATGGTCAACGTATTGGCTCAGCTCGGGATCCTGGAGATATACCATTCCACGGTCGACGGCAACGTTCAAACCGAGGGACCAAAGGGTATCCATTCCAATGACGCCTTCTGCGTACTGAGTGTTCTTGAAGGCAGCAGGAAGTTCATAGACATTCTCAATAACAGCCTGACGACCAAAAACAATGGCGACAACGGACGAGTATCTGTGCCATGTGCGTGCGCAGAGGTTAGCAACCTAATTCAGAAACCAGCAAAAAACAAAGCTTACCTCTGAACTCGACCATAGCACGTGTCGGCCTCACCCAATGGCGCCAACCCGAGTTCCCCAGCGTCAATTCCTCGTACAAAAACGCCTCCAACCTGTCGTGTATGCACAAACGGCTCAATTTTCGTCATGGGCACATGTACATCGTCGGAAGGGGGTGACAGTTGAGCTTCATCGATGATAGCGGTGATATTTTTCCGGGATGTGTACGGGTTGAGGAGAATCAGAGGGTGGGATGAGGGACGAGTTGGGGGGAGGAAAGACAGGGCCAAGGGAGATGCGCTTGGAGAGGCCTTTAAAGGGAAGCGAGTTTTAGATACTGCAGGCGTCGGGATTGGGCGAGAAGCCATCGTTCTTGATTCTTTCGCGAGTCTCTAATACGGGGGGATTGGATGGAACCTCTTTGACGCGCGACGTGTCAACTGAGGCTTTTCAGGCAAAGCTGTGCTTTGAGCGTGTGCAAGAGCTGGGTAGCGATGGACGGCTAAAGACAAGGCACGAAATCCCAACAAGGCGTGATATGGAAAACAAGAAGAAACGGAAGAAGGAAAAAACAAGAGGAAATGACAAGCTCCTCCCTTTTTTATAAGCCCCGACCGCCCTCCAAAACGGCTCGGTCGTTCGGACGGAGGTTTGATAAGATGATCCCATGACCAGCAGCGCATCGATTAGCTATTTTCCTTACTAAGCCTACTATGCGTGACTATGCCGCCACAATGTTGCCTGATATGGCTATCTGCACGAAGCAAGATATGCTGGGGTAGTTGCTGCTGATGAATTCAAAGGAATGCGATAAAGGGTAATTATTTTGTATACAAGATGCATAGAGTCAGGCATTATTTCTTTGCTGGCTCTTTGATTGCGATAGCTTCACTGCTACAACAGCGGCAATAACTCCTACAACCACCAAGACTATCCCTGCAATGATCCATTTGGTCTGCAATATCAAACATGAATGATGAGTATGATGGCAGATTGCTCGGACAAAAGCACATAATTATCTCACTTTTCGAGCACTTTTAGCACTTGCGGTTGCAAAAGTAAGCTCCCGGTTCCCTTTCTCCACAGTCCTATGATAGTGTGAGGACAGTACGATGACACATTTGAAAGGATACGCCATTGCGCTACTCACACGTGAACCTGTTCCACCTGAGCGTCTACAATGTTAATGATTTCCTGTAATACATGAGAATGTTAATCACGGCACCCATTTCGATGATATTATGCCTTTGGCGAACCTGGTGCTGGTCCAATAGATGACTCATCTCCGTCGTTAGGTCAAACAGTTCCACCAATGCAGTCTCGATCTGCTTGATTTGGACATGTCGCGACTGTACTTCTTCCAAAGCCTGTCGTTGTTCTCCTACGCGGGCGCTGAGGATCTGGGTTGCCTAGTCAATATAACCGACTGTACTGAAAGTTGCGTAACTTGTTTTCTTGCCTCTTGAGAGAACACGCTGCCTCCGTGTTCTACGACATTAGAGACTTCTTCATCTGTGGCACCCGGGCGGACTAGTAGCCATCATTCAGTCACTGTCACGCTACAGCAGACCATAGTATAGGTACCAATCTTGTACTGGCGCTCCAAACGCTCTCTGTGTTGCTGTTTCACTTGTTGCTCCATCTGCTGATATTCAGCCGCGACCTTGACAATCTCATTAACCAGGCTTCGCTCGTGCGTGCGACGTATTTGTGCGTTCCGTGTTGGCTTCATTCGATCAGTTGCCTCCATCAGATCTACACAATAATCAGAATAACTCAATGCAAGGCGAACATTATGAAAATGAAGTGGATGATCTACCCTTGACTTTTGCTCGGAGCCTTCCAATGAGCCTCTTTGTATCGTTCGACGCCCTCTCAAGCGCATCCCTATTTTCTACAAAGTTTGATTGGATCATTTCAACACACGTTTAGAAACATAGGAACCAAAGCCGTTTACCTTTATCATTGGCCGACAGTAACCCCGCATAATGCAATCGTTCAATTTCTCCCACATTCCTTCGTACTATCTTAATGTCCGATTTCATCAATTCGACCTAATAAAAAATGTGCTGCCATCAGTTCAACTTTAAACTGGATTGGTAGAGATAAATGTACCGCACCTCGTTGAAAAATGTGTCCAAACCTTCGCCCCCCACTGAAGGCTGCGTCAAAAGCCCTTCCATTTCGACAACAGTTTGATGCGATGTGTCGGCCTGCTGGAACAAAGCGTTGAAGATGGGTTGGCCCACCGCGTACGAGTATGGTCAACCTTACCTTTAGGCTCCCGAAGCGATCGATAGGCATTGCTGCTAAAAGTTCGAGTGTAAGAAAGTAGTTTACAGAGGGCAGAGAGTGGGTGTTTGATTTGCGATGGCGATGCAAACAAGGTCAGCGTTAAAACTCTGCAAAAGCGGACCCGAAAGGCGCATTAGGTGATAGGAAGTGGCTATGCACCTAATTAACCGCTCCAGCTGCTGAGCCCCCCATCGGCCCTCATGTCATATTGCAGCTTTTGCTTCAGGGCAGAGATCTCGTCGTCCACGTTGTGTTGCTTATTTTGAGCGCATTGCGATGATGATAACTTGTGCAGTATGGCCGGCATATCCTTTAAAATTATGGGCGATTGCATTCTCGTAGTGTGCTGATATCTGAATATCCGCCATATCCATTCCCAAATCCATCGCAACCCTGAACGGGGACACGTGATAGCGAGATCATGGTGGCCTTTAAAGCAAGGCGCGTGGCCCACGAGACCATCTCCTTCCCATCTCAGTTCTTCCATCTGCATCTAAACAATGTCCGGCAAAGATCGCTTCATCAACGTCACTACTCGCGGTAACTATGCATTGGTCTCCATCCGCCGTGAGCCGGTTAATAGTATGAACCTGGAAATGTGGGAGCAACTCCTCGAAACTCTCACTTCTCTCGAGAACGACAAAAAAGTCCGTGGGGTTGTATTCCATTCTGGACTCTCTCGGCCGGTTTTTACAGCTGGGAACGACTTGCAAGAATTATATGCCCCAGCGACAAGCCGTGAACGATACGAAAAGTTTTGGAAAGTCTCAAACACCTTCCTTGCGCGACTGTCAAACTCGCCTTTGGTAACGGTTGCGGCCATCAAAGGTGCTTGTCCCGCTGGCGGAACATGTATGTCTATTGCTTGTGACTACCGCGTCATTACTACGGACGGAACCATGGGTCTGAACGAAGTGGCCCTCGGGATCAGTGTCCCACCCAAATGGATCAAGTTGATGGCCAGTGTCATTGGGCAGGGCAAAACTGACAAGCTTACTCAGTTTGCTAAAATGGTCAAGGCAAAGGAAGCATTGGCTATTGGTCTCGTCGATGAGGTTGTTCAAGATGAAAAGGAACTCTTGGAACGGGCGGAAACGGTCATGCAAGGCTTGTTGATGCTACCCGACCCTGGAAGGCAGCTAACAAAGAACTCCCTGAGGGGAGCGTTGGCAAAGGAATGGGCTGATGAACGGTGGCTTAACAGTGAAGCTGAAACCGCGTGGAAGATGCTGTCGTTGCCTTCTACCATCAAGGCACTAGAGGGCGTATTTGCTCGGTTGTCAAAGGCAAAGATGTAGTGCAGATGGTTAGATCACTAGATAGTCTGGTCGCTGGCAAAGGAGACCGCTGTTAAAACATTGCAACTGCATTCCATCGGACAACCTACTTTGGCATGCTTTGGGAAACTGTGCCTCTACAATGTGGCAAAGTCAGAGCCCACCGCACACTGTCGCAACTGGCGCCCACTCACTGCTACAGTATGAGCGCGCACTTTGCCACGTGACTTTTTGTTCTGGTCACGTGCATTTTCAATAAGGTTATGACTCCCAGTATCTGATACGTACGGTTCTCACCGGGGAAGCCATCTGTTGATGGATTTAATCCATCGCTTGTTGGCTTGTGCCTGTTGGTGCAAACCCCAGGCGTCCTGCCAAGCTCGTGTCTGTTGGTGCAAATCCGGCGCGGTGCCACCAACTGATGGATTCTGGCAAACCCCAGGCGTCCTGCCAAGCTCGTGTCTGTTGGTGCAAATCCGGCGCGGTGCCACCAACTGATGGATTCTGGCAAACCCCAGGCGTCTTGCGCCTGTTGCTGCGAATCTGAGGATTAGCAAGAGTTAATTCCACCTGTAAGGATGAAATTTAGGCCTCGCGCATCAAAAATGGCCAGCAGTACCCATACGGTATTTGCATTCCAAATAGATGCTGGCTCATTGGTTCCCCACAACTCTAACCCTGTATCTCTATAAATATCAAGATATTTCAAATTCAAATAGTAGCCCTAGACTGTGCCATAAAATGCTATAACCAGTGGAGATGCTCTAACCTTATTGAAAATGCACGTGACACTCATGTGATGAACACAATTATGACACATTTGGCGCACTCATCATTGGCGCGCACATCAGTTGGGACCCCACCCTAGCACCCTAGACCCCTAGTGGCAACCCCTATAAACCACCATCGTTGTTGATCTACCTTCATCCAACTTGAAGAACACCACCATCGTTGCTGATCTTCATCCATCCAACTTGAAGAAACCATGCGGAACATTCTTACCCTCGCGTTGACCTTCTTGCTTGCATCGGCATCTGCCGTAGAAGCTGCAAAAGGCCCCAAAGTTACCAACAAGGTCGCTTTTGACATTGAACAAAAGGGCGAGTTCTTGGGCCGCATTACGATTGGACTCTACGGAAAAACTGTACCAAAGACTGTAGAGAACTTCCGAGCCTTATGTACCGGAGAGGTGGGCAAAAGAAGGATTGCTTTTAGCGAATCGCGCTTGCTCTGCTAACGCTCTGTGACACTTTACAGAAAGGATTCGGATACAAGGGATCAAAGTTCCAGTAAGAAACTCTGTGTGTGTGTACATTGTCACTATATTTCCCCTGATAGAATATCCTACAAGTCGTGTTATCAAGAACTTTATGATTCAAGGTGGCGATTTCACTCGCGGCGATGGTACTGGTGGTAAATCCATTTATGGCGACAAGTTCCCCGATGAGAACTTCAAGCTTCGCCACACTCGTCCTGGCGTTTTGTCGATGGCCAATGCTGGGAAGGATACTAATGGAAGTCAGGTATATGGAAGTTTGTTTTGATGATATGTACGAATTGTTCCTTACATGTCCTTATCCTTTAAATTTAGTTCTTTATCACTACGGTGCAGACCAGTTGGTTGGACCAGCGCCATGTAGTTTTTGGCTCCGTTGTTGATGGCATGGAAGTTGTTACTGCCATTGAAAAGACCCCTACCGCTCCTGGTATGCTTGCCTACACATTAGCTGTCAGCCATGGTACTCATCAACGAAATCTTCCTGTCTTTTGTAGGTGACAAACCAATTGCTGATGTGATCATCAGAGATTGTGTTGAGCTTCCTGTTGAGGAAGAATTCAACAGGGAACTCTAATTATAAGGGACTAGGTTATATTAGATGGCGTATTATCCTGTAATGCTTGGGTTGTTCGTACCGGACCTTGATCTTAATGGCGGGGACCACCTTGTACGCGGAAATAGATATATGGACACGGCCAAATGATGAAGCCAATCTTATGTACAACGAATTACTAGGCTGCCCCAAGCACTTGCGGATTTTGCTACCTCCTGCTTATCTGTCCATGCAATAATATACACATTGCCACTGCCACCACCGACCATCCTTTGAAAACTCAAAAGTGCAGCTTCTACTGCACCTGATACTTCCACGTTGACGAGATTGATGATCAGAATCGAGTCGTTATGATACAATGCATCGAGCCGTATTCTTTGCAACGATGAGACCTAGGCGGAAGCAAAAGTCGTTGGTGTCATGCATGCTATTTACAACAACCTCCAACCAAGGGGTACCTGATCATCTTTTGCCCCTTGCAAACAATGTATACCCATGAGAAAGGATGCGCTCATTCGTCCTGCTAAACAGGCTGCTGCAGACACCACATCCTCCCATATCCACGATCCAACCACGTCCGCACTTGCGCCTGTTGTTCCATCGAGGGTACGTTGCTTTGCCGTATCCCCTTTTGACCAATCATCTCGAAGTTCTGTGTATCGCATTTGCATGATTTCCAATAAATCAGGATCTGCAATAGCTTCCTGGCTGTCAAACGTTGCTCTCCACACTGAATGAACGGCGTCCAGCTCAGACGGATGACTATATGATATTTGATGCTTCCGCGCCACCCTGTGTAAATGCGCGTGCATATCTCGGAAAGGAACTACATCAACTGCAGCGTAGAATGAGCTCCGTGAAGTCACATTGATGCGCTGGCAAAATTGCTCGTCGAGGATAGAGTATACGCACGCGCGAAGCGAGACCCGCGAGAAATTAAGGGAGGAGTGAGCCAGGAAGGTAACGGCTGATTTTGGGAGAAGCTTTGTTGCGTCTGCTAAAAGTATCAGCTTAAGGTTAGAGGATAGCCGTAAGTTACAGCATATAAATACCATCGTTTGCGTAATTCTCGACAATGTGCTGGATAAGTCGTTCCTTTTCATTAGGAGAGGGACGCGGAATATACACTGACTCTAAGCCTAGGGAAAGGCATACATTATGGACCAGGCTCCGCTTTTTGTGCTCAACAGCAGTTGTCAAAAAAACAAGGAGAAGAATGTTTTTGTACTGATGAAGTACACTTTCCCATCCTTGTAAACCCTCTGCTGCTACAGCACTTTCTGACGAGATTGATAGGGTGACCGCAAAGAGCCGCCATGGAGTCTGGATCAGAATAGTATAAGTTGGAATAGAGGAGACGATAAAAAAAACAAGGTCAAGGTCACCTCTCGAGCCAGATTGACAACATAGTCCACCTTCTCGCACAATTCCCGATCCGTACACCAGTTATTAACAACATCCAACTCCACCAGACTACAGATGTCCTTTCCAATCTGTTTTCGGTCCAAATCGTCCGTCACTGAATCCGGCCCCCAAATAACAAGCCCATTCGGCGCATTTTCCTCCAACCGCCGTCGCGCATCCGTCAGAGGCCATAACGCGGTCAAAATCGTTGTCATCGTCCCTGTCGACGTACGAAGGGCTGAAGTAACCAGTGCTTTTGACAGTGTTGCTATTCCCTCAGTGTGATATCTGACAAAGGAGCAGAACATGTGCAAATCATTCGACAGGGATGACCGCTCGACTGATCGTTGGATACTATCGGCGCCCGGTTTCTCATCCGAGAAGTGAACGTCGACTTGAGTCTCCGCCTTAGGGTGACGGAGATAATATTGGATTATGGTGGAGATATTCGTATCACTCGCCGAAAATTGTTCACTTCCGTGGTGCACAACTAGACAAAGACCACTTTCTGGGCCGATCCCCTGTAGTTCCGGTGTTTCATGGCTCAAGTCGATTGGATGCCATGGCCAGCGGAGAGCTTGGTTGTTTGCTGGAGGCTTACGTATTGATGTGGTCCAGGTTTTGAGGATCTTCTCAAAAGCCGTTTTGATGATTCGCGTGGCTTCCTCTTTCGGTCCCAACTCGTCAAAAATGTAGCTGCTAGCAGCGGGACTTGTCACCTTGACTGAATAGTGAACGGCAAAAGGAGAGTCATTGGTAGGAGCGGGCTTTATCGTGGCAGTGCTAGCATCATTCGTCGTTGAACCAGAGAGCGCTGTGTCTGGTACTGGATTCTCTGCTGACCCTACACTTGCTACGGTCACATCCGAGTAGGCAGGTGGAACACTGCTCCTCCTATCTATTGTGGAGAATCCTCGTCGGTCACCTGCGTTCCCTAATATTCCTAGTTGAGCCGGAAAACAGAGATCAATCACCATCCTTGCCGAATGCGTAAAATCCCAATCTTGTACAGCATCCCATAGGTGCTTCCTAATTGTTCGACGTGTAACTGCGGCTTTTGAGGGCGAACTACATGTCAGCTGGTCCTCTGATATACGCCGGTGGCAAGAATACAGCACGATAAGGAGACGTTTGATAGTGTCTTCCAGATCATCGTCCGAAAGATTCAGTTGGTCACGGTGAGTGCTAGTTGTCGTACGGATGTGGGTTTCAAGCTTTGGCAGGAAAAAATATTTTATTTATGGCTCTCTACTGGTTGGCATAGATCTGAGATTACGACCGAGCTACATACCTGAGGAATGTTCATCGCATGAGAATCAAGTTGCACCGCCCATCGACGCGTTAAAGCAATGCTTTGGCTTACCAAACGACATGTCTCCCGACAATGCCTGAACCTTGGTACTGATGGTTAATGGAATATGATGCTCCAAAGCATAGCAGTTGTACACAATGTAAGGCACTAGGTTCGGTGTTGATATCTAAATACCCTCATCAGCAGGCCAGATAAACATGTCGTCAACTTCCAACGAGCACGTGGTTGCATCATCCGTCTCCGTACGCTCTAACCGAATCCCATACCTGTACCGTCGCAACGCACAAACAGTAATGACGCAGTTACCCTCATCCTCGCAAAACTCAGATCGCGCTGACGTAAGGAAACTCCGATCCATTTCAATGATAAAATGGGCCAGGTTCTGCGATTGAACCCTCTACTATGCACAGTTGAGAGCCCACTGCAAGTCAGACGCTACTATTAATCAAAATTGCAAAGATGTATGTGCATTATCGTAGTTGACTAACTTTATAAAAAGTGACAAAAGGTTCTAAAACCATGTAAATCAACAGGAACGAGGTAACCACAGCGGACTACAGAAGGCAGATGTGGGTGGTAGTCTACATCCACCTATTTCTCTGGGCCCTTTGCTGGGTTCTTGCCTACATCTACCGGAATAATGGCAAAGTTAGAGGTGATCTTCCAGCACCTGCAACAGCACCAACGGACACCGCGCCCACTACTGGCAAGGCTGGCCCCAACAAACTTGGCCTGGTAAGCATTCACTATATTTCCCATAAGTATAATTGCAAAACATTAATATCATGATGCAGATTCACGGGGGTGCCGAGAATGCCGAGCGTGTTGCGCGAATGACATTGATTTTGGCTCTGGTTGCGACCATCTTGGTTAATGCACTCTCCGGCGGAACTCGCTCTACCTCTGCTCTACTCTGGACTTTTATGTGCATTTCAGTCCTCCACATTCTTGCGGTGGCCTTAGTTCGTCACTCTGCTGTCCCATTGACTTTTGCTGCGATCTCTTTTATTTTAATTATCATTATAGCAGGCTTGGGCTTCCGCACTTAGACCTGTTGGGCGGAGCTGCATGTTCAATAAATAATTTTCAAGTTTTGTATGAAAGTCTTACTATCACAAAAGTCATCCTCCTTGGTATAAGCTTTCCTACTATGCGTACTTATTTGGCCAGTAGCTAGTGGTATGGCATTACCACATTGCACCTTGGACAAAGTCAAGCATTCGGAATCACGTGATCAGCAGGAGGATGTGTTCAGCAGCGTTATCTTCATGGCATAGGACGATTGCTTTTGCACTTACCATGAGCCTTCGTGACGTCAAAACACTCTCAGACAGGAAGGAGGTCAATGGCGGGGATATGCAAACACTTGTAGACTCCTTGCTAATTGAGCACAAGAAAGTTCTGATACGTGGGTGTCATGATGTTTTGAGGACCTGTCAACTATCCTCTACCAACGAAATTCACCATTCTTTTCCGATTAGGGCCTCAATTGGTCGGCCCTGTTGTCCGCCGACGGAGAGATAGACAGACGCTTCAGAGATTGGCCTTTCTGGTTTCACAGATTCGGGATCTGGGATCTACAAATGGGTTTTCCGAATCCCAGATCGCGTCTCTCCTGGACATAATCGTCGAACCTCAATTTGGTATGACTCGAATTTCCGGGTCAGGGGAGCATGGTTTAGATTCTACCATGCCTATAGCATATCAGAAAGCTTATTTTATACCACCCAATACCAAGATCCAACGTTAGCCCGGGCATTGGTGGAGTCCCTCTATCCCAAGGAGCAGGTGTCTCTTACGGCGGTACGAAAGGTTTTGGCCTTCTTAGGAAATCCATCGCTGAATACCGCTCGGTGTTCATTGAAGGTCGTTCACTCAGAATCGTTGGTGCAACGGCTACCTTGTCTAAAACTCATTGTTGACTTTCAGGCAGCTCTTCTGACTTGGCTGACGAGGGTTTTAGCTGCCATAAACCCTGCTGACCGCAAGATGCTCGCTTCGAAGTACTACGGCGTGCTGTTCCATTACCTGGCGGTACCAAACCTACAGTATGTGAAATGTTGCGGGAGCATCCTAAACACCGGATCTCGGCCTCACCCAGATTCGTCCAAGACGCGCGATTTGCTCTTTGTTATGCAATCTTACCGAGGAATATCATGTTAAACCCTACCGAATACGGAAGCTGTAAGACAAGCGAAGGGGGAAGGGGGATAGATCTAGGAACTCATTGAGTTGATGCGTTTGATCAATTGTTTTAGGCAACAAATATGGGCGAAGGCGCGACACGAGCCGACACATTTGGGCTCCCTCATTGGTACCTTCCATCGATTTAGGCCTTACTTGGTTGATATGCCACCCAATTGTCCACACATGGAGGTGGAGGTATGTCACTCGGACCTAATACCAACATCTGGTGACTTGCCTAAGATCTACCATCAGATTTCCGACGTCCTCTGGTGTGCATTGTCAAAGAATATACGCGACAAGTGGGCAGCGGCAAAAGGCGTATCCTCTCTTATCTTGGATGATGAAAGTATGCGGGAAGATCTGCGATTATTGGCGGATTTCCGCAACCACGTACATGGAAAAAGGGAACGTGATGATGTGTTTTTGGAAAAACATAAACTTCAATCTGTATACTCTTTGCAACGTAAGTACATGAAGATCTGATCGCACATTATCCCCCAGTCGATTACCAACTAATATTATCACAGGCTTATTGGAGATTCAGGAGTCTGCTGGAAGAAGTCTGAGAGCACTGCTGCAGTCTTATGATTGTATATCTTTAGCAGCAGAGAAGTTGAAACTATGTCTAGACTGTTTACTGCTGACGACCAAGGCAGCACAGGTTGGGAGCACTTTTCAAAGCCTGCAAGCCGTCTATTCTCAATCTCACCGGCACTTTATCCATTAGACGTTATCTGATGCCGCGCACCAGTCATTGCTTGCATACGTTGAAATGTGGGACGGCTCGGCTAATTCTGAGGTGGTGTTCGAGCTAGCCACATATATGCCGTTGTTCTCGGACGAAGGTAATGCAAAATGCCTTTGACTGGGCTGCTTCCGCGTACTTATGGTTCCGTTGAACAGTATTTTCCCGCAGATTTTTTAATCCGCTGCTTAAACTGTATAAAACGTCAAATGTTTTTTGGAAGGTACCATGTTCTTTTGCTCTTGATCACGCTAACGATGTGCTCATGCGTAACATAATCATGATCAGGCCTCCCTGATTCACATGTACATAGGACTGCTGATTCGCTGGGGGCATCATGAGTGGCCCTTGCATTTAGGGCTGTAAGTGCACCCAGCGTGACGGGTGAGGGAGGGATTCCGGCCTGACTCTGTTACACTTTAGAGCGGTGGAACAAGAGAGTGCTGAGAAGAAGCAGCGCCGATTATTGGGGCATCTCCGTCTCATGTATGACCTAATCCTTCAGATTGATAAACTTCTTTTAGTTGGTCTTGTGGTGAGTTTACTCAGGTTTCTTTGCTTTTGCTGTTGCGGGGCTTCTTACGGATGTTTCAGATGGAAAGGGATTCGTTGTGCTTGCAACACGCCGCGTTGCGCTTCTGGGAGACGGTAAGTGGGACTCTTCTCCATTCTGATGGATGGTCAAACTAATATGCCGTTCCTAAAAAAGGTCCCTTCCCTGCTGAGAGAATTTCGAGTACCGGTCATGCCCTTGCCTTCAGCCCCTCTTGTATATCGTTTATTCTTTTCCGGGTCAGCTATGGCCATATCACGAATTTGCAGCGTGGTTGCTGAGTAAGGATCAACTATTACCCCATTCTTCGCGGCAATCGTTTAACGGCTTTGCAGTTACAAGGAGGCCTATGCTATTGTTGACGTACTCAATGCTAGCGAAAAAGAGGCATTCTACAATGCCGATCCGACAGAGGTTACACAACTAAACGCTTATGTCACGGATATGGTCGATTGCATCTACTTGAACAAAGCCTTCATGAACGACAGCCGGTTTGCGAAATTCTTCAATATCTCTTCGTAAGCATATTTCATTTCGTATGAGCACTTTACCGATTGGGGTCTAAAAGTGCAGCCTTTTCCCCTTAGTGAGGCGTTGGATTTCATCCTTTCGCTCGCTGAACGGAATCGAACGGACCCTCAACGCCTATTCAGCTTTGCCTTCTCGTCCACGATGGCGCTTCATGCAAACGAATATACTCGGGTACCTATCTATATCATTAGCTACTAACTGAATACGACGTTACTCACCAGCGTCGCCTTATAGGTGTGTGAGAATGTATTGGGGGTAGACAAGCCCCATTTCCGTCCGATAACACCGAAGTTGCTGATGTCCAAAGAGGTATCATCCTTTATTATTCATCATGTCCACAGTACGTCCGTGTTGCTTACTCACATTGTTATTGCGTTGCAGAACCCGATGATGTCATATAACGAATGGCGATTGTACTTATTAGAGTATTTAAGAGAGCGGGGGTACACAGGGATCTATTATTTCTTATATACCTCTGTGCGCTCCTTAACGTTACGCGCTTTTCCAAACCCGAGTTAGCCATGCTGAAGATACTGTAGCGTTCCTTATGTATATTTTTTAGATCTGAGTCTTTTGTATAGTTTATATTAGTAAAATGGAAGTCTAAGAAAATATGTGGCGTTCATCATTCTATGCTCCCCGCTGGGAGTATGGAACGTAACATGTATAATTTATGATAGCGGTACAAGATCAATCGTCAAGAGAGGTATGATCGCTCCATGCTGTCTGAATCTCGTTCCTCTTCATCCAGCTCTGCCGTCACTTCTTGCGCGACTTGCTCCAACTCTTCCAATGGCCATCCAGTCTCCTGTTTCGATATGCTGATGTGGTTAAGCTCGCTCGCTAACGATTGCAGCATTTTATCGCTACATAGCGCCGGGTCATTAGTCAGCTCGGTGCAGATAAAATAATAATGAACGGATGCATACTTTGCCCTCTGTATCCATACACAATAATCCGTCAACCACAATGTACTCAATACGTACATCCGATCGTCTCTTCCAATGAGTGCGTTCACTTCTAAAAGAACTTTCAACAATGCACGCTTTCCAAGCTTGAAGAGGATAGCAGTGTCCTCAATGCAACGGAGTGATAATGCGAAATGCCTGTGAAGCGGGTATGCCAGGGTTCGTCGAATACTCGCAATGAGGGTTTCGCGGAGGGTCGAAAAGGTCTAGTAGGGAATACTGATTAGTTCCTGATCCATCGCAAAAACATGAAATAGTGCGCGCAAGAGATGTTTGCATACATCGAAGCACGATAGAGTCGAACTTAATTTAGCGATGGTCCATGGGGATTCAACCGTGCTTTCACCTTCTGTGGTGCGATAATTGTAACAGTACGCATACACGATATCGACTAGACCGAGGTAAATGGCGCGCCCATTGTCGAGAAGATCTAGGAAAAAAGAGTTTGACTAGGGGGATTCATGCTAGAACGGTCTGCGAGGGTTACGTACATTCTTTATTCGGAAGCTGACGCATACGCTCTTGCTCCTCCTCTGTAAACGTTAACCAAGGGCTATCGATGGCTGATGCTGGTGATGGTCCTGGTGCAGACTCGCTGAAATTTTGTTCACCCTCAGGTGTGGATACCGGCGCGGTCGCTATAATTATTCCATTAAGCACAAGCGGACCGAGTACGACCGAGCAGCAGTGTATGTACCCGAATTGCCCGGATCGGCAGAGGACTTTGCTTTCTGAATCCGTTTCAAGGCTTTCCAGAAATCTGGTCTGAATTTGATCAATCTCTGAATCTCTTCATCGTTTACAAAATCGGCCCTATGCAACACTATTAGCCAACCCTGCATTCTGCGCGCTGGCTCGCAATACCCACATAAAATATTCGTCGTCAAATTTAGCATCTTCTCTCGCTATTCTCGCTTCCTTCCTCGTAGAGGGCGTAGATGTATCAATATGGGTGATGTCCAGGATTTCCTGGGTAAGATGCTCCACATGTGTTCCGTATCCGCTATACGCATTGTTGAACCCGTACCGCGCTCCTGTTTGCAGTTCCTGCGGAATTCTGTTAAAAAGCCGGGATGTTTTACCCTGGAATATTACGAACTGCTTACGGGCTGCAGAGGAACCTCCTGCGGGTAATCCCAATTGAACTCTTCCTCAATTTCTGTTAGTATAGGAGGCAACAAGTTTTCGGTAAGTCAATTTGAAGCCCCCCCTCTGGCATTGATCTAGTCAACATACCATCAGATATCATACTATCGGCTTGATTCCCATCAGTTTCAAGAACGGGAGATTCGCCTATAACCTCAATCAGCGGCTTCTGGCTATCCCGAGGTGGTGCAAGTTGCTCAACGGATCGTCCTTCAGATGATAATCTGAAGTCTGGGCCAGGTGGACCGCTTTTGGAGGCCATAAGCTTAGTGATCAAATCCAGATCCGGGAACTCCTCTCCGCGTGTTGCTTTGGGCAGAAGGACAGTGATTTCTCCTCGATCGACATTATACGATGCTTTCTCTCGCCCATCTTCGATAATGGATGCGGGAAATGTGAGTCTATCACATTCAAGTGTTTAGATATCCTTCTCATTCATAGCACATTTTGAGCTGTCCTATGTAATCGTAACTATCCATTCTAAAAGGTCCAAAGGCAACCACCTATCCTCTTCTTCCTATCTTCTGCCGTGCTTACGTCAAGTCTCTTAAAGCTCAATTATGTTCTATGTCACTCACCGTAGGAAATATGGTCTCACATAAAACTTGAACTCTGTGTCATTAATGAAGAATTCTACTTCTTGTGCCTAGGCGGTCAAGGGAAGTTAGTAACCGGCGGCTCCGCATTACAGCGTGCAGGTAAGGAAAGCGTACCTTTATATAGGGACATTTTATTACGACAGTAACAAACTCTTCATCCTGAGATATGGTGAATGCCGGTGTAAGCATCGTCACTTTCAGGGCAGGCACAACTCACGGCAGGCCTCTCGGCAAGCTTTGTCACGGACGCAGCTCGTCACAAAAGTTGAAAGTCACGTGTCGTGCTTAGCTACGCGCAACTGCAATGGCAAGTGAAAGCCGGTTGGAAAAAGTTGGCTATCATTATTCTAGAGGTTGGTTTGTCAAAGCGTCATCACTTTGAGGATATGCCAAAATGCACGCAAAAAAACAAGTGACATGCCGAGGATGGAGCTGCGCTGCCTTATGCAGGCTCTGTTGGCATATCATGTTCTTCTCAAAGTTGCTAGTCACGTGCTTTGTGGATCAAACCACACGCAGCCTGAAGAGCAGACTTTTCGTTCTGCCACGACGATAATTGCAGCAATGAGACTCTCGCGAATCAGAGGACAGCGACAGGCGCTGTATGTTAGGTTGGCAGTCCAATGGTCACCTTTCCCACCCGATCGCTCAATACCCACACAATTTTCGCAAACATTCACGTCTGTGTCCCATGAGCCTGCCCTGCGTTCAGTCAAGCGTCGTCCGCCGATACCGCAGAAACCACCGCTTTTGGGCCTACCAAAGGACAAGCTGAAGGACTTGTTGGTTGGGGACCTGCTTCCAGCGAAAATTCAGAATGTAATATCTCAGCGCCCATACGTGGTAGATCAGATATGGCGGTTTCTATATAGACGAGGCGTAGAGAGCTTCGATGAGATGACTTCACTGAGAAAGGATATGAGAGAAGCTCTGGCAAACTCTTGTGAGTTGGGAGTTGGTACAGTCAAGAAGGACTGTATATCGAAGGACGGTACGCGAAAGTGGTTGTTGAATTTTGGGGGACGTGCCGAGGTCGAAACAGTCATAATACCAAGCCAGCATGGGGATAATGGAACAGTTTGCGTAAGCTCACAAGTCGGATGCTCCTTGGCTTGCAGGTACGTGCATATGGGCCAACCAACGGCACATTCTCGGGATTGACAGGGCACTCCTAGCTTCTGCCATACAGGGACGCAGAAACTCCTCCGAAATCTGTCGAGTAACGAGATACTCTTTCAAGTGATGCATGCAATGCGCTCTGTAGGGGACTTTCCTCTCAATCCGGGCAAACCACGCAAAATATCCAACGTCGTGATGATGGGCCAAGGAGAACCACTGCTCAATTTCCGGAATGTTTCGGCAGCCATCTCTATCCTCACTTCTCCCTCCGCTCTTGGACTGTCTCCATGGAGAATAACTCTCAGTACATCGGGTGTCGCACCGTTGATGGAGCGTGTTGGAAAGGATTTGGGTTGCGGACTGGCCGTTTCACTACATGCTGTGAATGATGCATTACGTGATGTTCTGGTTCCACTCAATAAGCAATATCCGATCAAAGAAGTCCTCGCTGGATGTAAAAGATACCTGGACCACATGCCCCCAACGAGTAGACATCGAAGAATCACCTTTGAGTATGTAATGCTAGACGGAATCAATGATTCGATGGCGGATGCTCGGCAGCTTGTGAAACTCATAGGCGGTCTGCCTTCGCACGTCAACTTGATACCATTCAATCCCTGGCCTGGATCACAGTACGAACCGTCATCAGACCAAGTGATACAGGTAAATCTTGTCACACGAATCAGCTTTAGCACATTCAATCTTATGGTGTTTGTTATATATAGCGCTTCTCGAAATGCATCCAGGATCATAATATCCCTTGTCACGTTCGGACTCCACGCGGACAAGATATTCTGGCCGCATGGTAAGCTTCATCTTCAAACTGGACAGGTTATGCTGTTTGATAGCGATTAATCTTTTGAATACCCAAGCGGTCAGCTCAAGAGCTCGGAAGAATTGAAACGGATCGGAAAGCAGGTTGTATAGACATATGCACGGTTGCTGCCACATCGTCCGAACCCCTTCCCGATGCGTATGTCCAACTCCTCCGCGGATTCGCGTAATCATAAAGAGCATATTCAGATCCCCTAGTAAAGCACTGTAACATAACCATTTGCAATGCGTATGTAAATATATTATCGCAATCTAGAATAGAATTGCACTGAACCCAAGGCTCGTCTATATGTGACATGGATGATCTGGAAAGCTGGTACAAGCAGCATGCTGAATGAAAGCGGACGTCACTCGCCAAACGAAGTCCACCGTACGGTCTTACACTACTCGGCTCTTCCTATGTAAATGATTATCGCCCACCTGATCTTTTATGAGGATTTCGTTGTCTCCGGAACCCTTGCTTGATCCTGTTGGGCACGGGCTCGCTCGGGATTCTCGGCCGCCTTCGCCACAGCAGCGGCAGCTGCCTTCTCGTCTGCTACTGTGTGCTGAATTTGTATGATTTGCTCTACGGCTTGTTCGGATAATTTCTTCCCTTCCGCTGCTACCCGTTTGATCTCTCCAATAATCTCTCCATGTCCCTCTTTCTCTGCCTCATCCGCCAAATGCAAGATCTCATCCATAGCTACAACACCGTCCCCGTCTGCGTCAAGTTTAACGACAATTTTTTTGATACGCTCATCATCTGGATGGTCTCGGATTACTTTTAGTGCTTCTTCAAGGTCTGCAATTGTAATTTTGCCTTCCTCGTTCGGTCTCACAAGGTTGAGACTGGATCCAATCTCTTCGTCGTACTTTGCCAATTCTTGTTCAATCTTGTCGACCATTTTGTCAATCCGTTGGCCAAGACGGTTAGAGGCTTTGGCTGGCTCCTTTTGCGTCACTTGCTTGAGCTCCTCAATGTCCTAACGCGGGAACCGGTGAATATCTACAAGAGAAAAGGAGCTCAATAGAAAACCTACCTCTTTGAATTCTTTGCGGCCTTCTTTGAGTTCTGAAAGCTTCTCCTTTACGTCCTCAAGCGCGGATACTTTCGTAAGAGTCTTCAAAGCATCACTCAACCTCTGTAGTTCCTCATCGGAGATTTGCAATCCTTCCTCTTCGACAGTTGGCGCTTTAACTTCTGGAACAGCCTGTAGTAGGAAAGGAAGTCAATTTATCGCCAAACTTACACTGCATTGAATCACAGCGAACCTCTTTTGTCTCCTCCACTGGCACCGCTGCCTTCTGTTCCACTTCGGCGGTTTTCTTTGACGCCGCTTCCTGTTCTTCTTTGGCTTGTTTCAATGCGGCTTCCTCCTCCTCCTTAGCCCGCTTCGCGGCCGCAATCGCCTAACGCAATGCACCAATGTTAGCATTTATGAGACATGAGACTTTTCCCTTCCCATACGTACAGCTTCTTGCTCCAATTCATCCTGGATTAACTCCTCCTGCTCCTGAAGTACATCCAGACGTTGCTTGTATGTCGCAGATCCCTCGGCTTCCGAAATTTGTAGTTGCGCTTCGTTCACTACCTGGTGAGGTAGGGATGAGAGCGTAGCCTGCAGGGCTTCGGCATTGCCTTTAAGAGCCTCATCCTTATCCGATGGTATCCGTTCTTGCATTTGGAAAGCCCGTGATAATACCAATAGAGACGATGAGATATTGTGATTCAGATGGAGATCAAGCCATTGTTCCAGTTCTGCCCGCATTCGTGCCGGAGACACGCCGGTCGTCCTAATACCACGTGAGATGGCCACTTGCTGCAGTTCAGGGATCGAAAGTTTATCAACACCGCCCTCAGCCATGATAACCTTTGGAGAAATTAGGTCAGAAGAAATCGAAAGGAATCTTTCGGATGGATGACAAGCACCTTGTCATCCTCTTCGAGATACCGAAGACGCCTTTCAATTTGATGGCGCAAGAACGTATCGGTGCCAAATGCTTGAATGTTCATGTACTTCGCCATGCTCACAAGCTGAGGCCGCGATAAGTTGTTCAGTGTAAGCGAGTCAGGGAACTTCTTGGCTATGCGCAGAATTTCCTCGGTTGGTACAGGTTGACCGCTCGATCGACACTACCAATATCGTAGGTGTAAAACAGAGGAGGGCAATAAACTCTATGGACAAGTCGTAGCTACCTTGTTAAAGAACTGACTAAACTCTTTCGCTGCATCCGCTCCTGACGTTCCTGATACTGAGACATCTTCCACGGTCTCTTGCAGGAACCTCGCCATTTCAAGCCGCATTTTCAACAGCTTCTTCTTTTTCTCCTCCTAAGAGATAACAGTTGTAGCAATAATTACGTACTGCGGCAATCTTTGTTAAATTGCATACCTCCTGGAACTTGCTTTCAAAGGTACTAGGTAGCATATTAGGGAAAAGCTTCAATAAGACTGGAAGCGCCAACTCCATGAAAGGGATCAGCAGGATGATGATAAACGGAACTAGCCTAATCAGGTCACTCGTTGTCCGTTTGAGCTGCATGCCAATGAAAATAATGGCAAAGCGGAAAATGGCAACCATCAGGATCTTGCGATACAGTCTGTGTACAGTAAACACACGATATACCTGTCTGTGCTCCCTTCTAGATAGTCGGTTTCCTCGCAATAGCTTCACAAGTAATCGACTAGAAATGCTAATCTCAGCACCAAGCAACTTTGTCCCATGCCAGTAATGGAGTAGCTCCTCCTTGATGCGAACGGTAAGGGGTTTCTTTGGAGCTACCTGTACCGTATTCTGCGTGGATTCCACGGCAGGCCCTGCGGCCCCCGCGGCAGCAGCAGCAGCTAGGACACTAGCAGCGGCAACTTGCTCGTCCTTTGCCTCGCGAATTGCCTTCTCCACTGGAGTTTCCTGCTTCGGTGGTTTGGTGTTAACCGGAGGTGCGGGTGCTTCAGGCTCCCGCAATATCCTGGAGGTAGTAGATAAGGACAGGAGCTGCCTTGCATTTGTGACCACGGAAGGATGCGCTGACGTATATCCGAGTGCTTTGGAGGTTGAACCCAGCAGCTGCAGCTGGGGGTTTGTCGAACGTCCAAATGGAGACCCAACACCTTGCCCGGCATAGATGCGGGTTGGTGAAGAAACTGACTTCTTCACGTAGCTAACGCGCAGCATTGAACTCGGGGTTGAACTCCCTGCTCGTCGTAGCAAACTTCTGGAATACATCTGGGTTCGTCTCGGGAAGAAGTTAGCCGAACTTCCCGTATGCGCGACGGGGTTTCGAAGTCTCGCAGAGTCTCGCTGACAGTGACTAATGAGGTGACTCAATTCCCATGGCAACAGCAGCCTTAGGCAACAGCTGAACACGGACTTCTTTCCAAGCAACTTCTATAAAAGTGTTGAAAACATCGCTAGCCACGGCAGTCATCCAAATACCTGCGTAAACGCTGAAGGAGCTGCAATATGTCTGAACGTAAAGTGCTGAATAAGTACTTCCCCCCGGACTTTGACCCGTCGAAAATCCCACGACGAAAACTTCCAAAGGACCAGCAACACAAAGTTCGGTTAATGACACCATTTTCTATGCGTTGCAACATGTGTGGAGAGTACGTGTACAAGGGCAAAAAATTCAACGCCAGAAAAGAACGAGTCGATGGGGAACACTATTTGGGCATTCAGGTTTGTTATTTGCCTTTGGTGAAGAGACTTTGTCCGACTTACGCATATGGTTTCGCTTCTGTCATATAGGTCTTTCGCTTCTACATTAAATGTCCACGATGCTCCGGGGAGATTACGTTCAAAACAGATCCCAAGAATGCAGATTACGTGGCGGAACACGGTGCGCAACGGAACTTTGAACCATGGCGAGATGATGCTGCGGTCTTGGAGGACCGTAAAACCGAACGAGCAGAAGCAGAAGAGAATAATCCTATGAAAGCATTGGAAAATCGAACACTGGATTCCAAAAGAGAGATGGATATCTTGGATGCGCTTGACGAAATACGAATGCGAAACGCGAAAAACGAGCGGGTAGATGCAGATAACGTTCTGGAACAAATCATACTGCTGGGAGAGGAAGAAAGAGAGCGATCAAAGAGAGAGCAGGAGGAAGAAGATGATCGGATAGCTAAGAGTATATTTCAAAGTGTTGATGGGGAAAACGTAAAGAGGATCCTGGATGATGTGGATGGGGAGGAGATAGCAGTGAAACTCCTGTCTGATGCTGTGGCGACTGGAAATGACAACTTTCTGAGTACAGGTACACGTCTTTACTAGGCGAATGATTCAACAGTCGTTGGGGCTCATTCCCTTGGCATATTTCAGGGCCAAAACGAAAGATAAATAGTTTCGATCTCGGCGTTGTTGTCAAACGGAAGAAGGCAGAGGATGCAAAGCCGCCAACAAAGGCGGATACATCTAGTAGTACTGCCTCTCGTACGCATGATCCACCACCGCCCGGAACGTCCGCACTAGATCTTCTCGGTGGGGCTTACAGCGATTCGGAGGATTCTTCGTAATGATACTCTAATTTGCACTGAGCCGAGAATACTCAATGCATCAGTGATTTACAGAGATTTGGGAGTGTATGTACAGAGCTTGGGCGGTCTACGTATATTTTATTTTCACAATTATTCTGAGTGTTGACGCGCAAAGTCCTGCATGTAAGTTATCAAGGCATCTACTCCTTTCTGTGACATGGCATTATATAGCGACGCTCGAATACCACCAACCGAACGATGTCCCTTGAGCTGTACCATTCCAAGTTTCTCTGCCCCTTTTAAGAAATCCGCCTCGAGGTCCTTGGACGCAGCCCCATTCTTAAAAATTCGGAATGTGATGTTCATTCTCGACCTGAACCCTTTTTGCACGGGACATCTATAGAATCCGTTGCTGCTATCGATCGCGTCGTACAAGCGTCCGCTCTTTTGCGCATTGATTGACTCAATCGCATCCACTCCTCCAATCTCCAGTAGCCATTTAAACACCAGGCCCGCCATGTAGATGCCGTAAGTGGGAGGAGTATTATACATTGACCCATTGTCGGCACAAACTTTGAAGTCGAGCATAACCGGACATTTTAAATTGGGGTGCATGCGCGTTCCGATGAGATCTTCCCGGATGATGACAACCGTTACCCCGGCCGGGCCAATGTTCTTTTGTGCTCCAGCAAAGATGATTCCGTACTTTGTGACGTCAAACTTCCTTGACAGAATATTTGAAGACATATCACACACAACCGGAACGCCTTCAGGAACGCCTTCCGGGAACGAAGGAAATTCTACGCCGTGAACAGTTTCGTTATCGCAGTAATAAACATATGCGGACTCGGCCGCAGGTGTGAACTTGTATTCCGATGGCGGTGGTACAGCACCATTGTGTCCAGTACTCTTCGTATTGACCACGGCATTCACCTTAGCACCTAGCCGTGCCGCCTCCTGCATCGCCTTTTCGGACCACCCGCCGGTTACTAAATAGTCAGCCGTCTTTGTGGGATCCCCTAGCAGGTTGTAAAAGAGGGTCGAGAACTGGGAGGTGGCGCCTCCTTGCATCCAAAGTATTTTATAGGTAGAGGGAATATTGAGCAGCTTCCGTAAATCGGACTCGGCGCTTGCGAGAATGGATTCAAATTCCGGTGAACGGTGAGAGAGCTCCATCACAGACATGCCCGTATTGTTCCAGTTTGGAAGTTCGGCAGCAGCGCGTTCAAGAACCACTTGAGGCATAACTGCAGGTCCTGCTGAAAAGTTCCACACACTCCGTTCGTCGTGAAATGTAGCCATCTTGCCCGCCGTATTCTAACGAGGAGAGGAGAAAGTTATGGGGCAACTGGACAGGAAATGAAGAGGTAGGTGAGTCATCGAGTGAGTCATCCATGATGAGATGCTCGCCGGATCCAATGCAATTGGATTGATGGGTCAGCAACAACCACTCATGGTGCGCTGATGGTGTACTCTGCAAAGAGGCAAGATCTCGTCTTTTGATCTTACTGAACTTGGCGTCAGGCTTTGGAAGACGTAACGTTGATGAAACGTGCTGTACGTCTACTCTCTGGTGCTGCAGGTATCTTCAGGAGCTTTTCTAAAACATTGCCAGGTGTTCAACTCTCAGGGGTAACCATGTTTCTGGTCTGGCAGCAATGTCCAAACCTTTGCGTCCAGCCTCGAGGTACATTCATATTTTAAACTCTTGCGATAGACGTCTAAGTAAAGTTGCATTCCTATCCAATGCGCCAGTATCATAATATGTGCACCGCTGCGGCAAGGAGAGCATTCTCCTGGTGCAGACTTTCGTGTATTAATGCTGAAGAGGTACCTGCTTAGTACTTCACGTTTTTGCCCTATACTCACCTGTTTGCTTTTATTCAGAAACGCAAGAGGACCATTCGGAAGTCTGCATGTTTATCCTGGTAACTGACGAGAGAATGTATTTGCCTGACGAGCAATGCTGATAATTGCAAACCATTAGGTGGGGCAGTTGACGCATTTGATGCAGACTTGCGATGGAAAGAGGTAATACCACATCAGGAGGCAGAGACGCAGAGGTATGCCAAAACGATATGCAAACAGTCGTGCGGATCTAGATACAGTTATGAGATTAGCTCGAAGCTTCCGCTGTCGTTTTGGATCGCTGCCATACGAGAGGTTTGTTTCTGGATGCAAGCGATCGTGGTGTAGCCTTTACGGCTCTGACTCGATTACATATAATAGACATATGAGGAATGTGGAATTCCCTTGCTAGATCCGCCACTGCGCCTCAGCGCCGAAAACGCATCTAAATGGAGGAACGCGGTGTGTAGTCAGCAATGTTCCGTTGGAGACTTGCCATCAAACCCATATATGCCCTCCTCAAAAAGGTCCACAAATCTGCGCAAGAATTTTTCAACCTCTGCATCCAAACAAAGTCGCACCCACAAATCGCACGACTCGTTCATTGGTCCAACTGGATTACACCCGCCTTTGAAAAGTCTCGATTCGATACTCATTTCTTTCTTACGGTCCTCGAGGCAGAACATGCGACTGAAATGGTTCCTGTGGTTGACGGGATCGAGACTCTTGCATTAGATTGGTTCACGCCTCAAGAGGCCCTGCAGGCCTTTCGGGAAGGACGTGAGTTTGCTTATGTCTCTGATATCAATATCACTGCTTTTCCCACCGGTTTTTACAACTTTGGTATTCCTCCTTTTCAGGAGTACATCTTTTTCCACCGCAATACTGCAGTCTCTTGACCTTGTCACGCTTACGGTTGTCGGATCTGAGATCTTATATAGCTGGAACAAAATCTAGGACCTCGGCAGAGCTCGCGCCGATTCTTCCCGAACCTGCTTTGTTAACGGGAGGAGAAACAGCCATGGTCTTGCCTGGTGATCCTTTGCACTCGTCGGCAGCTCAACAGACGGTGGACTCACAGGATGTGCATCGTGTTTTGGTGAAGAAAGAAAAGGGACGTTTTGTTGACATGCGTCTAGTGAGACGAGTTCGTGGAGAAGATCTTGGTGAGGTGTACGGTGCTGAAACAACGCAAGACAAATTACTGGGTGGAAAGTTGTAGATCGAAGGAATGGACTTTGGGGGAAGTGCCCTCGTCGTTGTAGAGTAGATTGCTAAACAAGGGGATCACCGGCAGCAACAAAATAGTAACCTCTTTCGCGTTCTACCATTAATACAATATATACGATAACTATTACTTATCTACATAAACCACCTGCATCTTTACAAACCTCCACCATTCAATCTCGGATCGTATCCGTACCCACCCGGCTGCGTTTGCTGCTGTTCTTGTGACTGCCCTTGGTTTTGACCAGTTCCACTTCCCTGCTGTTGCTGTTGCTGTTGCAACACCCCTTGCATCATTCCCATCATGCTGGAAATATCAAACCCGCCCATCATTCCCATATTCTGCATCGCCGGATTATTTGCGTTGAGCAAGCTCAGCGCAGCGAGCGCCAGTTGCTGCTGCTGCTGGTTGGGGATCGGGTTGGGAGGGTATGGTGGGAAAGCTTGAGATGGATATTGTTGTGGGTAACCTTGTTGTTGAAATGGATGTGACTGAGCATATCCTCCTCGTGACTGTTGATATCCTCCGCGACCCCGTCCGCCTCGTCCCCCTCGTTGATGGTGGCCTCTGAAACCGCCGTCATGACTGCCCCGGCCTCGTCTGAACCCGTCGTTCAAACTTGTATGAGAGTGCGAACCGCCAGAATTAGGGTACCGATTGTTGTAATTTGACATTTGAGGTGATCGGCCTCGCGCCTGCTGCTGGCCGCGAGGGCGCTGAAGAATCTGATACTCCGCATTATCCATAAGTGCCTGGTCCGCTGGTCCCGGAGAACCGGTATTTCTGATGAAAGGGGGCTGTGAAAACCTATTGCACGTCCGTTGCAGTAAATGAGAAATACGTACCCGTCCACCTGTGTATTTGCAGCTCGCTTCCGCTTCAACTTGAGTTGACGTTTAAACTCTGCTTCTTGTTCGTCGTCGGAAAACTCCATCTCCTGCCATAAATAGTTAACATATCGTTCATAATTAGACAATCTGTGTCGCATCAAGACCTACCTCTTCACCAACTTCCTCGTCGTGGATATTAGAAGCATCACTGCCCTTGTATGCTTTCAAAACCCTAGTAAACACCACTTTTTCCAATCCTTCAGCAACAAACACTTCTGTTCCCGTTCCACTCTTCTCCAGCATCGCCTGCACCTCCTCGACTGAATTGAATCTAATGCTGTAAAGCGGCTTTGTCACCGGTCCAAAAGTCTCAAAGATCCTTCCCAACGGCGTTCTGTCCGAGAACAGAACAATGGTATCTGCGTCCAAGACGCGATCGGTATTGTCTGTAGGTGGTGATTGGATAACAAGGAGGTCATCAACAGTGGAATGGATGGTACCAATGGAGCGAAGCGAAGCATCTTGCGGTATCGGTTCTGTTATGGGCTCTATTTTTGGGAGTGCGGCGAGCTCGTTTTTTGTGCGAAGACGGGTAGCGGAGGGTTGGTCATCATCATCGCCACCGTTTTCATCCATGGCGACCAAACGACGTTCTCTTTCCTGAAGACTCAACGTGGGTTCAACTTCTTCATCTGATGATGTGTCTCTAGTTTGTCCAACAGGATGAGCATAAGTAGGAGGCTTACAGCAGAAAATCTACACGGGAGGCCACAAAAGGTACCCATACATACTCATCACTGAATTCAAAGTCACTTCCTTCTCCCTCATCTGCGTCCCCTTCGTATTTGCTCTCCTCTTTGACCTCAAGAGCCGGTTCGATCACGGATTCCAATTTTTCTACTAGCTCAATCTTCTCGCTTTTGATTTCAAGGGCAGTGTCAGACGCGGTTTCGATTTTCGTTGAAATGGATGATACATCAGTGGCGACGCTTCTTTCGCTCTCAGGAACCGGCTTAATGGTAGTTTCCACAGTTTTCGACAATATGGTCGACGGTTGATCTATGTTTTCTTCCTGCTCCTCATCCTCGCTGATTTCTTCCATTTCTCCAACACCTAATCCCGTTGGCAGACGCTCTCTAGGTTGCTCCTTTATGTCTTTTTCGCCTAGCTTTTCATCGTCACTGATCCAATTCCACTCATCCTTATTTCCTCGCTCTTCGCCATAGTCCGCTGAGACATTACCCAGAGCCGGCCGAGTGTCAACCTTAAATAACCCCTCTCCCGGTTGCGGTTCGCTTGACTTTATGGATGATGCCACAGAATCTACAGCTGATAGACAGACGTCCTCTGTTGTTACGACTGTTAATCCGTCCTCCACTATTGTCTCGGCTTCCAGCGCCGCGAGCCCATCTAATTGGACCACGCTGTTCTCCAAAGTCTGCGGAACGATCTCCTTGTCTTCCAGGGTTTGCGTAGAAGCATGCGTATCTTCCAGAGCAGCATTTCCCCCGTTAAACTTTTGGTCGGTGTCCGCAAGATCTTGCGGTCCTTCTCGCAAGAATGCGGCCAGATCCTCAACGGTTTCGTTTGTGACATTTGTCGCTTCCGCACCCCCATTTTCTGTCGCAGAGAAATTAGACTCCATCCCACCTAATATTTGATCTATCCAATTCTCTGGTGCAATGGGACTTTCTGGTTTCGTTTGAATTTTCCCAGGCGCAGGTTCCATTCCCACGGTCGCAGATGGCCGTGATGGGGATGCTTCAATGTTTGGTGTTTCCAGAGAAGGCAGCTCTACGTCCGTCCGATATTCACCTCCCATTGGTGTTCTTTACTTGTAAAGTGTTAGGGGAAATGAATGATAAATGGATTTCTGGGAAAGCAAGATTGACAAACCCAAAAAGAAATAATCGGATTACGATACATGGCTTAGACGTTATTACGTAAACTCCCGAAACAGCCAGTTGTTTTCAAAAGGGAAGAAATTCGATCAGGGCTGGTTTGAACACTACCGATTATTGCCCAACCTTCCCCATTTTTTTTCTTGTGGTTTTTGCTCTAAGTTATAGTGCATGTACCTATCGCCAACGGGCGAGGCATGTCCAACGACAATGGGAGTGTGGACGATATTTTGACAGAATATCTAGAATGTGAGCATCAATATATCCATTAATTAAACATTTGAAGGTAATAATCGTCACACTTGATAGCCATCTCAAATCTTCCGTCGGAGCTTTCCTTCAACATGTCTGTTCTCCGATCTCTTGATGAACAATTCCATGCTGTTGTTGAATCTATGCGTCATAACGCTCGTTCTTATGCTGCAATCATGAAAAGTAACTGTCAATTTAATATCGGTTAATTTATCGCATTTAAGCTGAACGTTTGATGGTTTGGCCGATGTAGTGCGGCGATCTGCAACTGCAACTGGGGGTGGGCCGGTGATAATAGGAGCTGACAAAGATGCAAGAGGAGCTCTCATGGGATATAGAAGCGACTATCGAGATGCGTTGCAAAAAGCTGAGCAAAAGGTTGATACAAGTCAGCGGGTATTGGATCAGGTATGTTATAGCTACAAGTAGCTATCGTTTGAAAGGTAGACTTCTGCCCACACTAATTTACAATGATAGTTCAACGCCCATTTCAACCGCCTGGAAAAAGCCATATCCCGTCTCGAGCACCAACAACAGTACTCCCAATCATCTAACTCTACCCGCTCCCGCAAACGTTCTGCCCCTTCCACTCCTGCTCCAGATACATTTTCACGCAAATCTCGCCGGAAACAAGAGTCTTCGTCCTCGTCAGATGAAGACCAAATTCTCTACTGCATCTGTCGCCAAATTTCGTACGGGGACATGGTAGGCTGCGACAATCCGTCCTGTCCAATAGAATGGTTCCATTACTCTTGCGTAGGACTTGTCACTCCCCCAAAAGGCAAATGGTACTGTTCGACATGCTTGGATGCTGGATTCGGAAGGGCTGTTCCCACATCAGCTGCTACAACACCTGCGTCAGGCGCTAGAAAGAACCGACACAAAAAGACAGATTCTGCTGCTTCATCATTTACTCTGTCATCAGATGAGAACGAAGGTGAGGTGATTGATGTCGAGGAAACTGGTGAGGACGGGTTGGACGAGCATGGTGGACGAAAGAAGAAGGATGGAGCGGGGTGGACGAGAAAAAAAAGAAAAGAGTGACATCAACGTAGGGTGAAATATCCATTCGATGACACATCCAATTTTTGGTTTGCTTCAGTGTAGATACAATGCTAGGTGTAGAAGTGTGATTTTGTATTTATTTTAATCATCCGTTACTGTTACGATCATCCTAAACCTTTGGAGTTGGGTAAATTACCGTTTCCCATTCCGGGCAGCTTAGAACCCTTTTTCATCTTGGCTATTGGCAGACTTTGGCCTTGCAGATATTTCGATAAACAAAAAGCTGCAGATATCTCGATAAACAAAAACTTGTGGTGAGCTGGACGGTGATAGTGGCTTAGCAAGGGTCGGATGACTGACGACGGTTGATCGACCAGGACGTTGCTAGCCGTCGCTACGTTTGCACTGCAAGCCTTTTGGAGGCATGACAAACACCAATACTTCATCGCAGTCGTCGTCAACCCGCAGAGCTTCTTCTTTCCTCCCCCCCGTTCTGTGAGTATGTGTGAGTTGTCTGCACCGCGACACGCTGCTCATTGAAAATGTTGGGATCATTCCCAGCAACTTCCTTGGTCAAAGCGCGCCTCGGAATCCCGCCAGTTCAAGCTCATTGCCATCTTCCAACATGTCACATCCCACCAATATTAGCGGTTCTCCACCTGTACGTGTAAAAACTCTTCGTAACAAGCCTCCCGACTACCTTGCCGACTCGCCACTTGGATTGCCTTTCGGCGTTGACTGTGCTCCAAGAAGCTCAACCGCAGAACGAAAATCTCCTCTCTTTACTTCCCTGCCAGCATCGGCGTTCATAAGTACCGAGTCACGGCATTCCAATGGAGAACTGGCAAAGGCACTAGGCGACTGCGACACATCTCCGTCAGAAAAAAAGCCATCAAAAGCCATTAATCTGCCAACCCAGTGGAGTAACAAAGACAAGAGCCCATCACTGGAATTGTCAGCAACGAGCTTGAGAGTTACATATACAGGTTGGTTGTTTGGTATACTTCATGTCTACTTTGTAACATGTCATTTTTTAAAAATATTTCACTACTAGGTCCTGGACAGACTGATGCACATGCGGCAGCAGTGAGAACCAATCATCCCATCCCACCACAGTGTGGTTTATTCTATTATGAGGTCACGATTATCAGCAAAGGAAGAGATGGGTATGTATACGTTTGTTGTTGATAGCTCTGCAGCTTGACTAAGTGTGTATGGCACCATGACTGTAGCTATATCGGTGTAGGACTCTGTGCACAAAACGTTCCGTTAAATCGCTTACCAGGTATGTAGGACGCATTGTTGATCTCAAGCTCACGTGCGGCGTCATGACTTAATCCATGTCGGTGATTTAAAGGATGGGAGGATAACTCTTGGGGATACCATGGGGATGATGGACACTCGTTTTGCTGCTCAGGGACTGGGAAGGCATATGGTCCCATCTTTACAACCGGTGATATCATCGGATGTGTTATCAACTTTATGAGCAAGACTGTCTCGTTCACCAAAAACGGGGTATGGCTAGGAGTGGCGTTTAAGAACGTTGTCGATCATGGAAAGAGTGATGGAGCACTATATCCATCAGTGGGACTCCGAACACCGGGAGAAATTGTGGAGGCAAACTTTGGACAACGAAAATTCAAGTTCGATATTGAACATCATTACAAGGTCGGACGAATAATGAGACGCACACGCATCCAATTCTTACATAGGTGATGCTACTTTACAGGAAGAGAAGGCAAGGTTGTGGCACTCCGTGAATGCTGCACCGCTTCCCTCCCTGCCGACTACCGACATTCCACAAGATTCGTCAGACTCAGGGCTAAAAGGCCAAAGACGCGACGGGTCAACTGACATCAATGAGCTCATCCTTGCATATCTAATACATCACGGATTTTGCGAAACAGCTGCTACATTCCATGGGAATGCGATCGTGGGGCGATCAAGTTCTTCTTCTACATCCGGACACGTATCGGAGAGCAACAAAAGGATGATGGTTGACGACGATGTTTTCAGCAAAGATGATATTCGTCAACGACAAAGTAAGAGTTCTTGGAGCACACCGTGATATGACAACGATATTAAGCCGTCTGTCATAACCAGTGATTCGTGCTCAGGTTTTGAATGGCGATATGGATGAAGCCATCAACCTGATCAAGTCATTCTATCCATCAATACTACCCCAAAACCAACATCTCGACTTCCAGCTTCGCAGTCAGAAGTTTGTTGAAATGATACGAGCTTTATCGGGGACACCTGAAGCTCGGTTGGATGACGGCAGAAACGCAATGGATGTAGATGCTGATGATACGGCTGCCAGTGGTAGCGCAGCCTCGTCACATATGCCAGCCGACTCAATGAGGGATGTAGTACAGTTTGGACAAGACTTGCAAAAGGAGTTTGGGTCCAGCGAAAGCGAAGAAGTCCGAAATGCACTTGTGGTTAGTTCTCTTTGCCTCCTCGTCAGTGATGAAAAGAAAACTCTTTCTGATATTTTGGTTATTGCTAGGAAACTTATTCCCTAGTGGCGTATTCAGAACCCGCAACGAGTCCTGTTGCCTATCTATTGGATCCTTCGAATCGAATCCTTGTGGCTGATGCTGTCAACAGTGCCATACTTGGTAAGCGATCAATCTTGACGAGTAACCGCTCGTATACCCTACTAAAGCTGCTCTAGTTTCACAACATCGGCCTGCCGTTCCAGCCATTGAAAATATATATCGACAGACGTGCGTGGCAGTGCAAGAGTTGGTAAGGGCGGGAAATGGTGCTGCTGCATTTATCAATGTCGAGAAGGAGTGTCTGCTATGATGAACTGTTGAAGAAAAGTTTGTACATAGTGCGGAGTTGACTGGTGTAGTAGCTAGTGCCAGTTTCTGTCACCTCTACACTATTCGGGTCGTACTGGAATCTAATACGAGATGCGCAAAACTGCTTCCAAACACTATTTCTGTCCTGTATCACGTACGACGTGCCATGCTATAATGCATGCTATCGCAGCAAAGAGGCATCACAAGTCCACACCAGACCAATTCCCTTCCTTGTAGAGTAAATAATATTTTCAAAAAGATTGTAAATACGTGTATCATGACAGCCGTATGATCCGACATAGACGTATGTAGCTCCCATCTTCCACCCCAGCCCTACCGATCCCGCGCCAATGCATTCTTTGGATCCACCCACTTTGGACTCGTCACATACTTCCATGGCTTTCTACTCCACGGGGGATGTAAGAAGCGTACAGGCTCACTGTCACGCAGCGGAATATACAGGTTATGCCTTTTGAACATGTCCACCAATTTGTCAAAGTCCTTCTCCTGCTTGGTTTTGTCCATCTTCTTCTCAGCCAAGATAATTTTCACGTGGCCTGCTGGACGGTGCATGACACCGAATCGGGCTTTGCCGTGAATTTTCAGTCTCTTCAAATAGGTGCCTTTCCCAACCCACGCCTGCTGGACAATGTAACTTTTCGGATCTTTTCCATAATTGTGTTGTAGTGCAGATGCGGCTCGATGTAACATGGCACGGACTCGATCAGCCGGGCGCTTTTTGGACATTTTCATTTGGACTTCGGCTTCGAGGAGGGGCATTCCGCGTATGAGACGGGCGAGATGGAGGAGTTTGCGTGGCGATACACGAAAATCGCCGGTTGTGAATGTGGGAATGGCCTTGTCTGTTGCCTTTGATGGTGTTGGGACTGTAGCATCCTCGGAGCTCGTCGTTCCGCTTACAGCACCTGTCGATTCAGCATCCTCCTTGGCGGCTTGAAAGAGAGAGGAGGCGGCTGCTTGGGGTTTGGGTGCAGCAGGTGTTGTACTGGAAAATCGCAATGTTGCGCGGCGAGCGCAAGCTGCTGGTCTTCCGAGGCCAGACGGCGCTGGAACAACTGGCAAAATTGCCCTCCGGCGTAGGGCTGTTGCCAACATTGTGATATCTCAGCTGGGATCCGGCCAGTTCTTTCGAGTGTTGAGTGCTAAAGTGCCTTGTGAATGTTCTGTTTCCATGACTACAAACCCGGTTTGATACATTATAATGGGTTAGAATCATGCAAGCAACCTGGTTTGCCTCACACTTGAAGCCCTGGCCATGAACACCCAACCTCCTCCTGCCAAAACGACCTCCATCATCTGCTGTTTGACCTAGCTCGCGCTTCCTGCCCCGACACACCTGGCGCGTATCTACATAGGAAACAGTGACTTTTCGTGGTTCCCAAATCATGCGACGTTGGTTTGTGGGAGAGGTAGGGTCCCTTAGGCACGCACGATAACCGGTTTTATGTCCTGTCCGTCGGTAGACGCTGTGCGCTGCGTTACTGGACCCATCCGCTCTTTTTCTTCCATGGGTTGGTAGAAATAGAGTTTCTGCGCCCAGTTGGTCTGCAGGACCTGCGATGGTGATTGCTTAGCTGCGTTAGCTCTGCATGTCTCGTCCGCATGGTCTTCGACCCATGACAAGTTGGCAACAGCTCCTGAGTTCGTTAGTCCTTATCGTTTTTTTTCTTCGCTGTTCGTGGCTCCCTCTTCCATTCACAGTAGTCTACTCGTAGTGGTTACACAGTTGCTTCCACTGTCTTGCCGAACGATAACCACTATGGAGGGCTTGATATCGTAGATATTCTTGTTAATTATTGTTGGCTGTCTGGGTTCCAAAGCGACACGTATCCTTTTCTCAAATTATATGATTGTCAGTACCGACACATAATCTGCAGCCGATATTCGGGCAGCCTCATTGTTCAAATGCGTTTATGCATTCCGTTACTGGGTTAAACTTGTAGTAATTGCGTTAAGGATGCCAATTGGCTTGCTAACAGCAGAGGTTTGATCTTTTCAATTCGCAAAACTCTTAACTGCTTCTCCCATTCCCAACCAGGAAACTATGGATATTGCTGACATGTCAAGAGCTCTCAGATGATACTTTTTTCTCGCAGTGCTGCTTGTAATGTTGAAAGCTCAACTGGGCGATCATTGGAAATGGATGAAAACACGTGTAAAATGGATGCCATCACACAGCAACAACAATCCCGAAGGCATATTCCACACATCTTTTGCAACGGTTGCTGCATCAGAGCGACTCACTAATATGGCAACCACCGGGAACGACCTTTACACGGACGACCCCGAGTACATTGCAACCCCGCTAGTATCCCCAGTCCCACCTCCACAGCTCACACCCCCAAGACTTCGAAACCGACATGACAACGGAAGAGCACCTGTAGATCGTGCATTTCCGCCATCGCCAGCAGTCTACAGGACGGATAAAACTGTTGCTCACGAACAGTCTGTGCAATGGATGGTATGCGACGCGAGTTTGGAAGATGATGAATGGCTGCAGCACTTACGCATTTTGGTGGAAGAGGTCAGTTGTAAGTTAAACAACGATTTTCTTTGTTTCACACGTTAAATGGGATTCGAGCTTAGGTAGGAGAAACCGACTACAGCCGATTTTGTGAGAAAACCATTGTGGAGAACCTTGTTGCCGCAAAGGAGAAGCTGAAGGATCTTGCACCGCAAGATATGTACAGAGCCAAGTCCCGAGCTAATCCCTACCAATGCCTGGGGAAATCCATCTTTGCATATCCAACTGCAGTCAAGATGGCAAATATGGACGCTCTTTTTCAATTCACAGACATAAATGCGCGAACGGGTACTGGTGAATTACGATTCGCTGATTTATGTTCAGGACCGGGCGGATTCACAGAGTATCTGCTCTGGCGAGCAAACGCGAGGGGAATACCAATCCGAGGATGGGGAATGACTTCACGAGGCAGACAGGATTCTGCTCTGGACAGGATGCATCCAGATAGTTGCGTGAAGCAACTATTTGAACCATTTTATGGAGATGGCACTGGCGATCTGCGAAAAAACGAAAATATCCGCGGCTTTCATGAGTTGGTTGAATACGCGACGAATAACGAGGGATTAGATCTCGTGATGGCAGACAGCGGCGAAATTGACATTGCGGGCAATCAAGAATATCACATACGACAGCTGGTCTTGTGTCAAGTCTTGGCAGCGCTTTTGGTCCTGAGGAAACATGGCGACTTTGTGATGCAAATTTTCGATGTATTTACGCCGTTCACTGTTGATATCCTATACATTCTCTATCGATGCTTTGAGAAAGTAACGATAGTGAAACCTCTGGCGAGTCCACCTGATACTGCTGAAAGGTACATAGTTTGCCGTAATCTACGTGTGCCACATCCTCCCCGAATTATCGAACACCTCTTCGCCGTTAACGATCGAATGAACGATCTGCGGGCACATCAGGCAAAAGATGCGTTGGAAGTTACGGGGCTAATGGACAGGGACGCTGTTAACGGCGACGAAAAGTTCATTGACCGTGTGCGGTCGGTGAACATGAGGTCAGTTTGGTCTGCTTCCTGTAGTCTCAGATATCATAAGACCTAACAAGCCATGAACAGACTTTGCATCCGGCAAACCGAAGCTCTGCAGGAACTGCGAAAGTATGCGGATGATCCATCGCTCTCATCTTTCGATCAAATAGAAGTGAGAAACAGATGCTTACGAGAATGGAAACTACCAATCCCGGACGTAAGTTGCTGGAACTACATTATCACTATGTGGACGGTCTCTGACTTTGAATCGGCGTATCATACGATAGCCCCCTCCACCGGAAAGGCAATGGCAAGAGCGCCACAGTCACCAAGACCGCCGCTCGACTGAACGCTTCTCACCCTACGGCAGACGCGATGGTGACAGGAGAAACTTTGGACGAAGTTCATACAATGGCCGCAGCGGCAGGGGAATGGATGGGCGCTATCCTCATGAGGATAGAGCAACTTACAGAGATGGAGGACATCATCGTGATCATCGTTGAACGGGGTGCACGCGGAGATCAAGAGGGTCGGCTCAGCAGCCCTCTATACACAACGAAATGTATCTGCCCACTCTGCCTCCCATTGGTCCTGCGCAGGCCGCCACACTGCTAACTCTGTACATATGCCAAGCGGATTACCGTGTTGTATAAAGAATATAGATACTAGAGGGTCGCTTTCTTCTGATCCGGCTCAAAAGTTGATCTAAAGACATCCCCCACCTGTTCAATCATGTCTGTCGTCATCATAGCTCGTCCATGTTTTGCAAATCCCGCGCGAGAACAGTTGCGTGTTAATAAGGCAGCAGCCCATGCTGCGAGCAAAGGAATGCGGACTTGAAAGTCGTTGTCAATATCTGGATTTGACGGGTGCCTGTAAAATGGTCAAACTTGTACACATATAGGTATGGCACATAGTCAATAACGTACTCCCAGGCCTTTGCTTCGTAATTTTTGCCCCATGCTAAAAAAGTCGCACACGCTCCGGAGAGAAGGTCACCCTGGCCTCCACACCGACGTGGGCTGCCTTCCGCATCGCATATCAACACTACGGATCATTCGGTAAGTCAATATCTTAAGGTTGCACTTGATGCATGCATTTCACTCTACCCTCTTTGCCATTGCTGATTATATCCCTTGAACCTTTTTGAAGGATCGTTACATTCCCAAACGCTTGACTTAATTTTAGCGCAACGTCATCACGGTATTCCTTTCCGCAAGGGACATTCTGACATACGACTGAATACGTAGGCAGCCGTGCAACATGAGATCGTCACTCCTACATACCACTGACTCGCACAGGCGCGTAAACTCGTTGGCATTAGGCGTTAGCACAGCCAAAGGATATCCTCGGATTATGTCTGGGTTCTTTTGCACGAGGTACAAGCCATCCTGTCGCACATTTATTAGGAATCTGGCACCGCGAGAGAATCTTTCCCAGCCCACAACCAGCCACATACCGCATCAATCACTAGAGGCATCCCATTTTCCTTTGCTTTCACAATGACCCTTTTTGTCGTTTCGATCATGATCTCATCCCGAGATAACCCTGGTCCTACGACAAGGACGTGCAGACGGGGAAACATTGACGTGACGCGCTCGACAATCTTGTTTATTTCTGCTTCAACTCGATCCTGATTCTTCAGATCAATACCTATTGAGCTGTAGGATCATGAGCAACAATTGGCCTCCTCTAACAGCCTCGCACAATAGACATTACTCGGAGTTGCGGAGATAGGGATGGACCATGAGCTCCGGTGAATAGCTCTTGTCGGAGGGATCAGATCAAACCAGAGAGAGACATATCAGGGGTCATTTACGGCGTCTTCTTCTGGCACTTGCACTACCTTGATGACGAGACCAGCATTCTTTTCACAAAATACATGACACAAGTCGGCTCCCTAAAGTGATTGGTGGTTTGTTGAGCACCGCAAAGGTAGGTACCCAGCAGATCACACTAAAATAGAAGAGAAGTTCTTACCATCTTTAGAGAAGAGATGCTAGCAAAGTAAGGTGCGCCAGTGTAGCTATCCGAGTCATTTAATGTAAGCAAAAACACAATATGCATCTTGACGGGATCTACAAACAGTTACACAATTCACTCCAAATGGAGGGCACCTACTCTTCACTACCTCCAATGACGGCAATTCTTCCTAAACTTCCAAGGATGTTAGCTGTCAAACGCTATTCGCCTTCCAACCAACCGACCAAACGTGAGGTTTGAAAACGCACCGGCTTGCCCTTTGTGCAAGGCATTGCTCAGCGGGGGAATGAACTTTGTAACGGTTTTGACGAGGTTGGAAGCTGCCATGTGGATAACAGTCCTTGTGTTTCTTTTCTGTAAAATCCGCTTATTATTGGAGGTGGAAGAAATCACAACCCAAAAGTCCCAACGTCATCAGGTATTACGATCGCTTACGCAGACATGTCGAAGGCTTAGCCAGTCCATTTACCACAAAGCTCGTTTTCGCTGCCCAACGTTTGCCGTTCGCTCCATGCTTCCCTCAAATGAACAAAGTCCCTCCAGAGACATCACCTCCTGTAACAACGAAGACAGTACCCGACATTGCCGCTTCGCCAGTGTCTCCGTGTAGTTCTTCACCATTTCCGAATGGAACGCGATCGGCGTCGGAAAGTCCCGTTATTTTGAGGCCAGCGCGCACATTTCCACCGGCTACAGATGTGACCACGGTGTATTTGGATGCTCCACGAAAAAGTGTGGTGCTTTTGAAAAATGATGAGGAGCTAGAGTTGGTCCGGGAGGTGGGAGAGGCAACCGTCAAGTTCAGGTGTGTTTTGGTCATTGTAACTCCGTCCCGTGTGTGGAGGACTTGCGGCTATCACGGAACAGTAGCAGTCTTTTTGACCCACGTCGAGACCTTTGGATGAAAAGTAGAGGATCTAATTCGTGCTTCATGGCAGCGTGGGACACAAGGGCGCGATACGCGACGTTGAAGTATCTTCAGATGGATCTTTTATCGGCATTCTACGATCTGCCAAAGTTTTGGTACGCTCAGGACGTCCTCGCATTTGCTACATCATTCAGCTCACCAAAAAGCCATAGGATATCATGCGGATTAATTCGATGGGACAAGCCGCGAGTATGCAAGAGATTGTTAAAGATGCGCGTTCATCTGAGGCGATATTGGGCTTCGAGTGGACTTTCCCTGGAGAACTGATTGCCATCACAAATATGGGTCTCGATTTGTATCAGGTTTGTTGCCTTCCCAGCCTCAATATGAGCGAGAACTACCCGAGTAACTTCGCAGCGTCCGTAGTATAGCGAAAGCAACGACAAATTTATCCGCAGGAAATCAAAGCAGTTCAACGTTAACTGGTACAGTTACTGGGTGAGTCGCGTCTAATCACCTAGGGTAATGAGTTGAACGATGGTTGACGTGCTTAAATGTTAGCCAGATCACCATATTTTGATCACCTCGGTTAGTTCACTGACACTGAAGCTGTACCATCTGAAAGGAGACGCTTCCTTCGATCCGTTGCCACCGTTACACGTCGTCCCGCGGGGAAAAAGTAATACCCTTCAAGTACATGTCACCAAGCGACAGATTGCGGTCCTATGCGCGTGAGTAGGTGGTTTGCTCACAACCGCTGCACGTCTTGGTTTCTCAAAAGCGACACAACCAGCTACGGGCGCCTGTACTGCAGCTTCTTCGATTTGACGACGGAGAAACCTATTCTTGTTCTGTATCGCATTACAAGGGCCTCTCTAAACCACGAAGTCTCCTGCCATCTTCAAGGGCGAGGAACTTTCATTGTGAATATTGTCGACAATCTTCTTGTTGTTCACAACCTTATTGCAAAGGTAGCCAAATCTCAATTTCCAAAATATGAGCAGCATGGGTCTTATTTTTTCCTAGCACCCTCTGCTTTTTGATCTCAAAGATGCAAGTTCACAGCCTATAATACCACCCAAGCAGCTCCAGATGGACGAAGGTAGGTTGGGAACTAGACTCTCTGGTCAACGCAAATGAGCGGCGTCTTAAATGGGTGCATATTGCAGCCTTAGGAGAGTGGCAAGCTTGTTTCTCTGACTGTATCTTGATGCCGAGCTGCGGAGTCTTGTATGAGCTCATGTTAAACTTGGACGCTATTTCGAAAACGATGCGTGAGCTTCGAAGCGATTTTCAAGTTTTGGAGTTCCTACTTCGACGAAAGATTGAAGATCCTTCCCTGATACTTGGCCTCGTGCGCGACATGCTGCGAGCGGAGACAGAACCAGGGATAATGCGAAAAGCATTCGAGCTTTTGAACACGACCGGGCGTGGTGTGTCCGTACCAAGGTGAATGGCCGCTCGTCGCCGTAGTCTGACATTGTTCAGTATTGATCCCGCGTTGTGTTCATAGAGGCAGGGCGATGGTACGCGATGTTTCCACAGAATCAGCCGACTCACTTGCGAGTTCTCGTGCCGGAACAGGGAGCAGACTGCCACCTGCTCCTGAAACTTCTGTCCCGAAAAGACTCTTATCACCACCTGGTAGGCCAACATAGAATTCTGTCAAGTCGCACCCCTCTGAAGTATTTATGCCTACAGGATCGCGAGCAAGCTCAAGACCGTCGTCCGTTGGTGGGCACCGCACTCCAGCAGACTATGCCGAGGGCATATTCAGCCAGGAGCATATGTATGCCCTCATTTTCAACGTGCTTGGGAGAGAGTCGGTAGGCTGACCTGATTCGTGTTTTCTGGACTGCGAGACAATCGAGTAACACTTGTTCTAGGATTTCCCAGTCCGATACCTAACCCGATGCATTCTTGAGTATATTGCGGCCTTATCAGCAACCGAACCCATCCAGCCATACTTTCATGAACTTTTAGCTGAACTTCTAGTCAAGGACCAGCGCTATGCCGAATTGCATCAATATGTTCAGTACAATGTTGTGCAGGATTCGATTGCAGTTGCACGTCTACTGCTTAGTAAAAGTGCGGAATACGGACCCTATCAGCAGCTCGGGCTGGATATGTTGAAAAGGATGAATGCGAACGACGATGTTGTAGATATCTTAATTTCGAGAGGACAGGTTAGTCCCGTATGCTGCAATCGATGTTCGTATGTCCGTCCGTCTTACGACAAGTGTCACAGGTTCTTGATGCTTTGCGATTTGCGCTTAGTCGTAACTGTTTGCGCACCGTTTCTGTTACTGGCATTTTGGATTCTGCGTTGGCCTCTGGCGACAAGACACTTTTTCTGAACACTTTCCGATGTCTGGAAGAACAAGGACTGATATCATCTGACATCAGTCATGAACACCCACACACAGGATTGTCCCCAGGTGGCTCGGGGCGATACGTCTCCGTTTTCAGAGAGATGTGGGGGGAGGTGGTAGAGATGGATAGCTTGATAGACATGTAAATATGCTAATATTCTATTGCAAACATACAGACGGCATTCGCAGGCGTTCCGGTTTCTCATAGGTCAGTAGCATACAGCCTAGCTACATCTTGTACCATCGGATGGCTGTCTCCACCGAAGTCGTCGGAACATGGATGTTTGCCGCAACCCCAGCATTTTTGGAGACAGAACAACCTAGTTCGCACACGACTATGCCAAAAACGCTTAATACCAAAGGACGGCTATTGGTAGTACCTAGAATAACGGAAACTGTCAGTTCTGCATTATTTCCTGTAACTGAAACTTTAAAGCTCACATTTCAAGGTTCATTCCATCGTGGATTTCGTAGTCGTCCAACGTAATGTGGTCCTTGTAGACAGTGTACCACTTTTTCAGTACGATCTTCTCAGGTTTTGTTCCCGTCTGTGCGGCAATCAACAGCTTAAGATCCCGAATAGTATCATCTGGACTATATAACCCGGGTAAGTGACCTTCAAGACCCGAATTACTATCTCCTGTCTAAAAAGTACTTACTTGCATTTCACTCGAACTTTTTTGCCGAGTCGATCGTTACATACGATCTACAAGGTTAATACACTGCTTAGTTTGATAGCGCCCTTTACCAATATGTAAACCGAGTTACAAAGGACAGTACCTCGATCATTGCGGCTTTGTATATCCAAAGTTGCATGTCTTGACCTCTGGTCAGCGTGCCTCATCCTCGTGCGCAGTAGCTTGTTGCCGTGGCAATGGCTACGCTTGCATTATCCCAGCAGATCCAACTGGTGCGTCAACGAAATTGCAGAGGATGGCGAGGTTTATTTTAGGCGGGAGGGGCCGCATTATCGCCCAGGTTTCAAAGACAAGGGGGCTCTTTTGGCAGCCATGTTCTCTCGGCAGACGTTACTCAACAATACCCGAAAGCACAAAAGAAGAACTCACTCCTCTGTCAAAGCATTTGCGAGAGCAAATAAAGTTCGGTGGTCCAATTTCGGTAGCACAGTACATGCGCTCGGCGCTTACGCATCCTCTCGGTGGATACTATATGAAGGGTGATGTATTCGGAGCAGCTGGAGACTTCACCACATCCCCAGAGATCAGTCAAATGTTTGGAGAGGTAAACCGGCTCTTGACGTGAATATGCTGAACGGGAGAATAATAATCGTTCATAGCTGGTTGCAGTCTGGTTCGTAACCCAGTGGCAAGCACTTGGTTCCCCGAAAAATATCCAGCTAGTTGAACTAGGCCCAGGACGTGGAACCTTGATGTCGGATATGTTACGGGTAGGAAAGATCAAAAGTGTCCGATCGCTTACCAGATTGATGATGATTCTCGCTTAGGCACTCGGGCACTTTGACTATGTCCACTCTACCATTCGCGGTGTTCATTTAGTCGAAGCCAGTCCGTTCTTACGAAGGGTGCAAGCTGAGAAACTTGCTTCGTTGCCCGACGTGACGGACAGTATGGAGAGTGTGAAGCGCGATGATGGGTTGGAGATTCATTGGCACACTTCTCTGGATACAGTGCCTGAAGGTTAGCCGCTTGTGTCAGTACTGTGGCTGTGGATAACGAGCCTGATGACGAACCGTCTACATAGGGACCTGTTCGATGATCATCGCGCACGAGTTCTTTGATGCTATGCCCATATACAAGTTTGAGGTATGTGATATATGTGAATCACGAGTTTCAATGCTTTCCTTTGATGTTGGTGTTGACGAGAACCCGCAATCAGTTGACGGAAGATGGCTGGAAGGAGATTCAAGTAGCTGCGGATGAATCGACTGACAGGTGAAAAAGGACGTCATCTCCTACATTGTGATAAAATTCTCATCCTTATGCATGTACTTTGCCTTTAGTCCACACCATTTTTGCTTTACACTATCCCCGGGCCCAACAAACGCATCCCTGACCATCATGGCACATGAAAGGTTCCAGAATTTCAAGGTGGGCGATCGCGTCGAGGTGTCGCCAGATTCTTACGCGGTAGCGAATCATGTCGCGCAGCGTATAAAGAAGGATGGTGGATCTGCACTTTTTATCGATTATGGACGAGACCATGTGGTGGGGGACAGTCTGCGAGTAAGTAGCGGATGATTGGGGCGAGGAAATTTTCAGGGCTGACCAATTCTTGCGCAAAGGGTATCCGCAAGCACAACTTTACCAATGTTCTGAGTCGACCCGGTGATTCTGATCTCAGTGCTGACGTTGACTTTTCCTTTCTTCGAGATGCGGCAAAGGATCTTGGTGCGTTTGCCTCACCCTCCTTTGTTTTATAATCTCATCTAAACGCTGTACTAGCTGCCGCACATGGACCCATAACGCAGTCAACGTTCTTAAGAGCAATGGGGATTGGGCCAAGAATGAATATGCTGCTCGCTAATGCAGACGCTCCGCGACGAAAAGACATTGCAACAGCCTTTGATCGCCTCGTGTCTCCACTGGGAATGGGAACAGTTTACAAGTTTATGGCTCTCACACCCGAGGGCGCACCTGAACCCTATCCCTTTCAACCTGATCCGTTGATGGTACCACAGAAAGAGGAGGAGCACTAGACGTACGGTTTGGTACTGAGGGACAGCCAGTCATGTCATACCCTTTACACACTGTACATAATCATGAGAGGCACATATTCCAATAGAGAAGAAAAGAATCATAAATTAAGTAACATTGATTATTGAGGCTGTTACATAACATCAATCGGCTGTGATCCCGCCATTTTGTTGTTCTATCGTCTTCGTCTCCCCATCTTCTCCTTCATCTTCTGTCTCCCAACCTTGTCCAGCTTCACTTTCGTCGCTGCGGTTCTTTGTCTCCTCGTTCTTTACTGTATTTACAGCTGTCACGCTTTCTTGCTCGTCGCTTGGATGCGTCGCTGGGCTCCTGGCGCTTCCTGGACGAGAACGCTTAACGAATGGTAATTGAACCCCTTCTCGCTCGCAAACATCAACATAAATTTCGGGAAACCGTGAATGGTTTGCCAAGTACAGAAGGTTCTTTCGCCGCTCTTCGTTCCATGTTGCTCTGCTGTAATGTGGTTGGCGATCTTCGATACGTTGAACATAAATCTGTTTGTGGAAGAATAAAGTCAGATCGTTTTGCTGGTGAACCCACCCTGCACCTCCCTGCCGTTGCCACTTACAATATTGGCTTCGTCTACATGTTTCAGTTCTTCCTGTCGCTTCCGTGCGCTGGGATGAGGCTTCTTGAGCGTCTCCTTCACGCGATAATGAGAATCAATGTTGGAAAATCCTTGTGGGGCGCTCATCTGACGAGCCATGCGATTCAAGAGGATAATGTTTTCGTGCTGCACCCGTTGTGATTGCTCTGGTAAATCGCAACATTAGGTCACGGTAAACTTTCGAATTCCATCACTGCAAAATTGTACCTTGTTCCTGCCTAATTTTCTTTAATCGCATGTCCAAATGGGAATATTTCTTTGGCGGGGAGTTATCCACAGCAGGTTTCATGCTAGCAAGTTTCTCCCGATGCCGTTTCCGGGCGGCATCATCCCATCGTTTGGCGAGCAAGCGATTGGAGCATTTGTATACTGGAGAGTACCGACGGTGCTCGGTAGCTGGAGTTGGTGGGGGTAGCTTGGAAGGAGGCAAAGGCGACGGCGATCTTGCTTCCGGCAACGGACGTGTCGGTTTGACGGATGCGGCTCGGACGGGTGGTGATGTGGCCCGGGTATGTTTAGTGGGTGCACTACTGTGACGAAGCTGTTTCATTGGAGACTTTGTTTTGGGATTAGCAGTCGAGGCTGCTTCAGCCTCGTGCCCCATCCTCCCTAAAGTTTTGATTGGGCTTTCAGCGCTTGCTGTGAGCCCCCCGACTACCTTTTTCTGACTTTCCAGACGATCTTGCCTGAACTCTGTGTGGAACCTTCTTATCCGAAAGGAAGGGTAGTCCGCATTCTCGTCTAAATAATATACAGCTGTGCAGTGGCCAAAGTTTTGTTTCTACAAGCGTTTCGTCGACATCTGGTGGGCAATGCTGGTTACCTAATACGGCCTTTCGCCTTAGTCGCGCGTCAGGACGTGATGAGTCTCTGTTGAAATTCCTTTGCACCATATTACGCTGGGTGTTAAAAGAGGTAGACAAACTAGAATTACCTGATGAAGAACAATTTGATGAAAACCCTGTAGTACCTGCATACTACACTTCCATGTCCATATTGTCGCTTCAATTCACACTCATTTGAGTGGATTTTTGTGAAAGCAGATGGCAGATTTTCGAGCAGAAAATGAGGCTGGGCACCTCCATGTCATATTGTCGCTGTAATTGACTTTCGAATGGAGTAGTATTAAAGCAGATGGCAGACTTTGGAGCAGAAAATGAGGCTGGGGTTGTCAATGTTGCGCCAAGTGGCCTTGACTAAGATTTCCAGACATTTGCAACTATTTGACCTTACTCGAACCGCGGCGCCCGCAACAAAAACACGCTAGATGCTCTAGCAGCTATCTTCGGTGCACCTTGAAATCGCAAGGCCCGCCCAAAGTGCGCGCATCCATAGTCCAAAAGTCCACCCATATGCACGTGTTGTCGATTCCGATCGGCGACATTAAACGGCTCTTCCTATAACGTTGTACCATAGATGATGCGGTAGCCGGGATAAACGGTTACTATCTCACGTCAGTCAAGCCCTAGCCAGCTAAGGAGAACCATATTTGACAAGCCGGAATCTAGAGCCGTAAGACCCAGTGTCCCTGTCTTAATAATGTTAAAACCTTATGGATACGTCAAGGTAGTTGGTAGTCGTGA